>NW_027184362.1:0-110530 GCF_000393655.2 Nicotiana sylvestris
ATTGGCCTCAAATGGCCGATGACGTTGCTCAGTATGTGAAGACTTGTCTAGTATGCCAGAAGGACAAGTCAGACCGCTTAACACAGGCGGGACTTTTGGAACCACTAGCTGTCCCAAAGAGACCTTGGGAAAGTGTTTCCCTGGATTTCATCACCGGATTGCCCAAGGTCGGGGATCTAACAACTATCTTGGTTGTGGTAGATCGGTTTTCCAAATATGCTACCTTTATTGCTGCCCCACAATATATATCAGCAGAAGATACAGCTCGACTCTTCTTCTCTCATGTCGTCAAATATTGGGGCCTACCCAAAGATATTGTTAGTGATCGTGACTCACGCTTCACTAGCAACTTTTGGACCCAACTCTTTAAGTGTCTTGGGTCGAAGCTGAATCACAGCTCAAGTTTTCATCCGCAATCTGATGGCCAGACGGAGCGGTTCAATGGTATGTTGGAGGAATATTTGCGTCATTTTGTAACCGGATCGCAGAAGAATTGGGTGAAGCTTCTGGATGCTGCTCAACTGTGTTTCAATTCACAAAAGAGCTCTAGTACAAACAAAAGCGCTTTTGAAATTGTTACCGGACAGCAACCGCTACTCCCACACACCGTCAATGCACCAAATATGTCTAAATCTCCTCGAGCTGCTAGCTTCTCTAAAGAGTGGAAGCAAAATTTGGAGATAGTGCGGAGCTATCTTGTCAAGGCTCAAAAGCGGATGAAGAGGCATGCTGATCAGAATCGTCGCTTTGTTGAATACCAAGTAGGAGACAAAGTGATGGTCAAAATTCCAAAACGTTACTTATTTGCAGGGGTCCATGACCCTCGCTTATTGCAAAAATATATTGGACCCTTGTCCATTGAAAGGCGTATTGGGAAAGTTGCATACCGGGTGGATACCCCAGCTTGGTGGAAAATTCATCCTGTTTTTCATGTCAGCCTCCTGAAACCTTTTCGGGAAGATACAGAGGATCCTTCAAGGAGCCAGCTCACAATACCCAGTATTCGAGGGCCCAATTCAACCGGGAAGAGGCGTGTTGAAGCTATCCTTGATGATAGAGTGATTCATGCCTCAAGGAAAGATCACCAGGAGTTCTTGGTGAAATGGCAGGGCTGTGATACAGAGGAGAACACTTGGGAGAGGGGAACAAACCTCAAAGCCTACAAGAGCCTAATTGAAGATTATCTTGCAAGTAAGGCGCCGAGGACGTCGCCAACTCAGGTGGGGGAGAATGTCATGGGCGGCTTTCCAGCCGTGCCCCATGACCCCTTGGGCGCGCCCCGTGGCGTCCTAGCAAGCCTTCCAATGCCTAGCGCCACGGACGGCCCCGTGGTCTTGGTCGCGCCAAGTGACAAGCGCGCATGTGCCTCTGTCGCCCCACCGATATCCCTCGCCAGCGCCCAACCGCAGGCAGATGCCAACAGCGCCGCGCGCGCAGACAATGCCGCGCGCGCAGATCCTGATGCCAAAGACTATGCTGCCGACAACGGCCCTGTTTTCTGCCTTATAGCAAACTAAGTCTTTTTCATTGTAAATATAGAGTAGTTTTATTCCATGTAATTTCATTATGTTTCTCTAGCTTAATCAAGTCTAGTCTTGTAGCTTTGGATTATTTTTTTAAGCATTATTAAGGGGGACCAAACAATCAAAACTTTCTAGCAAGCAAACAATTCTCTGTACTGGTGTCTCTCCCCCTCGACACCGCATTTCCTTTCTGTAATAGCTTTCATTAATGCAATCAAGCTTTCTTTCATTCTCAATTCTCATTCCTGTTCTCTCAATTTCTCTTGACATTGGTTTTCCCGTACGGCACTGACAATCTAGTCTAGCGTACGGAGGGGACCTCAGTTGGCGGACAGCAACTGCACTGACATCAGTTGCTTAGCCTTACGTCGCCCTTCCAAGGAATCTCAGGAAGGCGCCGCGTAACAGTTGGTATCAGAGCCTAGGCTCGACATCGGACGAGGGAACGCATTGCCATTACCACCATTTCTGACCATGGTGAATCATGGGGACCGCATTGCGGCCCTTGAACAGACGGTTGACGGATTACTGCCCATCATGGATACGGTGCCTGAACTAAGAACCAGCCTAGGGCAAAGGTTGGATGACCTGGACCGCAGGGTGCTCCAGGCCGAAGTTGACATAGAAAACATCAGTCGTGACTCCGAGGGAGATCGGCAAACGGCAGCCACAGAGGCAGCCGAAATTTTTGGCAAATTCGAGGGACTCCAACAGGAGCGTGCCGAGGATTTAGCTTACAGGGCACAAGAGGCAGATAGGGTGACTGCCATGCAACAAACTATTGACGACTTGACAGACAAGCTCAATGTTGTCAATGCTGCCTTACAGGGCCTACTGCGAGGCGGTGGAAACCAGGTCGGGGGCGCTGCAAACCCCACCTCCGCGACACAAAAATTGAAAATTCCTGAGCCAAAGCCATACAGTGGAGCTAGGAATGCCAAGGAAGTGGAGAACTTCATTTTTGATGTCGAACAATATTTTGATGCTGTTGGGGGCCTAGAAGAAGCCAAGAAGGTAGCAACTGCTGCCATGTATCTTCAGGGTGATGCTAAACTCTGGTGGCGGGTGAAATACGAAGCCATCAAGGCCGGTGAAGATGCTCTCGAAACATGGGCAGAACTGAAGGCAGCCATCCGCCTACAATTCTTCCCCGAAAATGTTGAATACAATTCAAGGAGAAAGCTACGGGAGCTCCGTCAGACCAAATCTGTGCGGGACTACGTGCGGGAATTCTCCGCGCTCATGCTAAGCATACGCGACATGGGGGACAAAGACAAGCTCTTCACTTTCCTAGAAGGGCTGAAACCTTATGCCCGTATGGAGCTACAAAGGCAACGGGTAGATACCCTGCCCAAGGCGATCCAAGCAGCTGAATGCCTTGGGGACTATCAAATGGAAGCTCGGAAGGATAGGCCTCAACCGCCTACCCGAGCGGGATTCAAAGGGGGCCAGTCTAGCAATGGTGGCCCTAGCAGAAGTGGGGGAGATCGGAACTCAACCAAACCTAAGGCTCCCTCCACAGGCAGCAACAGTGCTGCATCTAACAACAATGATCGGGGGAGGAAGCCTCCTTCAGGGTGCCGTCATTGTGGCGGACCACATTGGAACAATGAGTGCCCACATGCACAGATGAATGCCCATCAGACTTTTGATGATGGGACAGATGACGATTCAGACGATGCGGATCAGACTGAACCCGTAGGTGCCTTCAATGCAATTGTTGGCTCCATTTCTGAGGCATTAGCAGAGACTAGTGCTGGTATCCGTAAGAAGAAGGACCCATGTCCCGTCACCAAGAAAGGGAAAAAGAAGGCGGATGATGAGACTCCTCTTAAGCACGAGAGGACCTTAATGTTCGTTGAGATGAAGGTGAATGGCAAGCCCATTCGGGCCATGGTAGACACGGGTGCTACCCACAACTACTTAGCCTCGACTCAGGTGGAGCGCCTTGGTCTAGTCGTAGGGAAAGGTAGAGGCCGTGTCAAGGCTATCAACTCACCTCCCCAGCCAGTGGGTGGAATAGCCAAAGAAGTACCGATGAAGCTTGGCCCTTACGAAGGAAAATTCAACTTGCGCGTGGTGATCATAGATGACTTCGAGTTGATAGTTGGATTGGAATTCCTGAGGCAAACCAACACCATGCCTGTACCGTATGCTGACATGTTACTGATGATGGGAGCAAACGGGGCCAAGCCCTGCGTTATCCCGTGCATGCCCATGAAGATGGCCGTTGAAAACATCTCGGCCTTGCAGTTGAAGAAGGGGGTCAAAAGAAACGAACCTACGTTCCTGGCAACCCTCTGCATCGAAGATGTAGAATGCTCCTCGGGTCCCATTCCTGAACCCGTGAAGGAGCTACTACTAGAGTTTGAAGATGTCATGCCACAAGACATGCCAAAGCGACTACCGCCTAGGCGCACTGTGGATCATGAAATTGAGCTGGTGCCGGGCGCGAAGCCACCTGCCCGGGCGCCTTACAGAATGTCACAACCCGAACTCACCGAACTTCGGAGACAATTGACGGAAATGCTAGACACAGGGATTATCGTGCCCTCCAAATCCCCATACGGGTCCCCTGTGCTATTCCAAAAGAAACATGATGGTAGTCTACGACTCTGTGTGGACTATCGGGCTCTAAACAAAATTACTGTGAAGAACAAGTACCCTATTCCGTTAATGGCAGACTTGTTCGATAGACTGGGTGGTGCGACAGTGTTCACCAAAATAGACCTGAAGACAGGTTATTGGCAAGTTCGGATTGCAGAGGGTGATGAGCACAAGACGACCTGTGTGACAAGATATGGGTCGTACGATTTCCTAGTTATGCCATTCGGCTTGACTAACGCCCCAGCTACATTTTGCACTTTGATGAACCAAGTCTTCCGGGAGTACATTGATGAATTCGTGGTGGTCTACTTGGATGACATTGTGGTATATAGCCAAACATTGGAGGAACACCTGATGCACTTGCGGAAGGTCCTAGCTCGATTGCGGGAGCATGAACTATATGCGAAGCTATCTAAGTGCTCCTTTGCTCAAAAGCAAATTGACTTCCTCGGACATGTCATTGGGGAAGGGCGGATCAAGATGGACCAGCAGAAGATTCAGGCAATCACAGATTGGCCGCCACCTAAGGATATCCACGCCTTGAGGGCGTTCCTTGGTCTATGCAATTTCTATCGGCGATTCGTGAAAAACTACTCCCTCATTGCAGTACCATTGACAGAACTCCTCAAGAAGATCACGCCTTGGGAATGGGGACCCAAGCGAGCGGAGGCCTTTAACGCATTGAAAGCGGCTATGTCTAGTAGCCCCGTCTTGGCCCTTCCTGATCTGGCCAAGCCATTCGAAGTACAAACAGATGCATCTGACTATGCCCTCGGTGGCGTCTTGCTACAAGAAGGGCATCCTGTGGCGTACGAGAGCCGGAAGCTAAAAGATGCAGAGCGGCGCTATGCCGCCCATGAGAAAGAATTATTGGCTGTCGTCCACTGCTTGCGCCTCTGGAGGCACTATCTGCTGGGAACCCCGTTCGTGGTCAAGACAGACAACACAGCTGTTAGCCATTTCATGACCCAGCCGAAGTTGAATGGTCGACAGGCCAGGTGGCAGGAACTCCTAGCTGAATTCCACTTCAACCTGGAATACCGAAGTGGGAAGACCAATCATGTTGCTGATGCGCTCAGTCGGAGAGCTGATCTAGCATCAGTGTGCTTACTCGCCACCCTAAGGGGGAGCGAGGTAGCCACCTCCATCAAGGACCAGATACAAGATCTACTCATCAAGAGATCCTGCTTCACAGTATTTGGTTGATTTGGTAGGACAAGGCAAGACTCGCCAGTTCTACATGGAAGATGGTTTTCTGAAAGTGAAAGGGAACCGACTTTATGTTCCTAAAGGAGGAGATCTACGAAGGACTCTTCTAGCGGAATGTCATGATACTCTGTGGGCCGGCCATCCCGGTGAAGAACGCACCATGGCGTTACTTCGCCGTGCATATTATTGGCCTCAAATGGCCGATGACGTTGCTCAGTATGTGAAGACTTGTCTAGTATGCCAGAAGGGACAAGTCAGACCGCTTAACACAGGCGGGACTCTTGGAACCACTAGCTGTCCCAAAGAGACCTTGGGAAAGTGTTTCCCTGGATTTCATCACCGGATTGCCCAAGGTCGGAGATCTAACAACTATCTTGGTTGTGGTAGATCGGTTTTCCAAATATGCTACCTTTATTGCTGCCCCACAATATATATCAGCAGAAGATACAGCTCGACTCTTCTTCTCTCATGTCGTCAAATATTGGGGCCTACCCAAAGATATTGTTAGTGATCGTGACTCACGCTTCACTAGCAACTTTTGGACCCAACTCTTTAAGTGTCTTGGGTCGAAGCTGAATCACAGCTCAAGTTTTCATCCGCAATCTGATGGCCAGACGGAGCGGTTCAATGGTATGTTGGAGGAATATTTGCGTCATTTTGTAACCGGATCGCAGAAGAATTGGGTGAAGCTTCTGGATGCTGCTCAACTGTGTTTCAATTCACAAAAGAGCTCTAGTACAAACAAAAGCGCTTTTGAAATTGTTACCGGACAGCAACCGCTACTCCCACACACCGTCAATGCACCAAATATGTCTAAATCTCCTCGAGCTGCTAGCTTCTCTAAAGAGTGGAAGCAAAATTTGGAGATAGTGCGGAGCTATCTTGTCAAGGCTCAAAAGCGGATGAAGAGGCATGCTGATCAGAATCGTCGCTTTGTTGAATACCAAGTAGGAGACAAAGTGATGGTCAAAATTCCAAAACGTTACTTATTTGCAGGGGTCCATGACCCTCGCCTTATTGCAAAAATATATTGGACCCTTGTCCATTGAAAGGCGTATTGGGAAAGTTGCATACCGGGTGGATACCCCAGCTTGGTGGAAAATTCATCCTGTTTTTCATGTCAGCCTCCTGAAACCTTTTCGGGAAGATACAGAGGATCCTTCAAGGAGCCAGCTCACAATACCCAGTATTCGAGGGCCCAATTCAACCGGGAAAAGGCGTGTTGAAGCTATCCTTGATGATAGAGTGATTCATGCCTCAAGGAAAGATCACCAGGAGTTCTTGGTGAAATGGCAGGGCTGTGATACAGAGGAGAACACTTGGGAGAGGGGAACAAACCTCAAAGCCTACAAGAGCCTAATTGAAGATTATCTTGCAAGTAAGGCGCCGAGGACGTCGCCAACTCAGGTGGGGGAGAATGTCATGGGCGGCTTTCCAGCCGTGCCCCATGACCCCTTGGGCGCGCCCCGTGGCGTCCTAGCAAGCCTTCCAATGCCTAGCGCCACGGACGGCCCCGTGGTCTTGGTCGCGCCAAGTGACAAGCGCGCATGTGCCTCTGTCGCCCCACCGATATCCCTCGCCAGCGCCCAACCGCAGGCAGATGCCAACAGCGCCGCGCGCGCAGACAATGCCGCGCGCGCAGATCCTGATGCCAAAGACTATGCTGCCGACAACGGCCCTGTTTTCTGCCTTATAGCAAACTAAGTCTTTTTCATTGTAAATATAGAGTAGTTTTATTCCATGTAATTTCATTATGTTTCTCTAGCTTAATCAAGTCTAGTCTTGTAGCTTTGGATTATTTTTTTAAGCATTATTAAGGGGGACCAAACAATCAAAACTTTCTAGCAAGCAAACAATTCTCTGTACTGGTGTCTCTCCCCCTCGACACCGCATTTCCTTTCTGTAATAGCTTTCATTAATGCAATCAAGCTTTCTTTCATTCTCAATTCTCATTCCTGTTCTCTCAATTTCTCTTGACATTGGTTTTCCCGTACGGCACTGACAATCTAGTCTAGCGTACGGAGGGGACCTCAGTTGGCGGACAACAACTGCACTGACATCAGTTGCTTAGCCTTACGTCGCCCTTCCAAGGAATCTCAGGAAGGCGCCGCGTAACACATCTAATGGTTCTATTTTGGTCCCCACTAGCTTGCTCGGGGTATTCTTGTGTTTTCAGAAACCTTTTGATGTCATGGTACCATGGTTGGGTATTTGGTGCTGCTTCGACCGTATTATAATAACCATGCCTTTCCTGGATTTGGATTTCCAAGGGATCTATATGAGCATTTCCTAGATATGGCAGTATTGATGTAAGACCCCATGAAAATGAGTACTCAAATCCTAGCAGCTCATAGAGTCAAGTCCACCTACGTGTTGGGACTATGTAAAGCTCACCGCGGGTCAGACCCTTTTTGCTGATTTTGCTCTTAAAAATCTAGAGTAAAAGTTTTTCTAGAAAAGTGTCGTTTTGCGGTCCAGAATGCGGTCGCAGATCAGGTATGCGGACCGCATTTCTGCCGCAGAGTTAATCAGAGAGCAGTCCAATTTGGTGTTGAAAATGCGGTCCATTATACGGTCGCATAATCAATATGCGGACCGCATAGTCGCCGCATAAAATCCTTGAGAATTCGTGAAGGTCAGTTTTGCTGTGCAATATGCGACCGCAGAACAGGAATGCGGATCGCATTTCCATCGCATTCTCAGGCAGAGAGGTCCAAAATTTGGGACCCTTCTGCGGTCCAGTCTACGGACCGCATTTCGTCTCTGCGATCGCAGAATGCGACCACAGATCCTGCTCGGGCTGTCATTTTCTAAAATTTTAAACCCGACCCCTTTTCTAATAAAACACCCCAACCCCTCATTTTTACATATTTTCTGAACAAAACAAGAGAGAGGGAAGAGAGAGTTCTTGAGAGAGAAAGGGGTCTTCATCAAATTGATTCTCCAAAACTATCCGAGCCGGGAAATTCTAATTTACTGTCTTTATCCCCACTCTTACAGGTAAAATCCCTAACCCTTTTTCCTTGATTTTCAGACTTAAGATAGGGAGGGAGTCTCATGCATTGATTCTTGAAATTATGGTTGGAAACTCACATGCATGTCTTTAAAGACCTATAATCTAACAAGAGGAATTGGGTAGAAGTAAGGAACCATGTTTTGTAACCTAGATGGGCTCGGGTAGTAGGGTATGAACTTCATATTTCTAAGACACATGTGTGCTATTTGTGAACTTGAACTAGATTGACGTTGCTTGGTGAATTGAAAAAAGAAGTGAAAAAGAGGAAATTCTGCTCCAGGTATGTATGGCTAACTTTCATCCTTGTGAAATCGCCTTGTTTGGTGTGTGAATTGCTTGGTAGTTGATATCTATGTGGGTTATTTGTGAGCTTCTTGTGACTGGCATGATTGTGTTTGCACTTTGTGGTAAAAGTCGAGGAATAAGTGATTAAAGGAATTCATAAATGGTGAAATCGGAACAACTGTGGTAACAATGTACTTGAGTTGTTATGGGCATTTAGTGTGGTGACTTGAATTGCACATGAACTGTTGAACATGATGAAAATGGTACTGTTGGCTATGGAAACACTTGTAACTTTGTTGTGGTTGTGTCTTGAGAATTATCATTGCTAATCCTTGTGATTTGTTTGTTGTGGTTGTGTTGTTTGTGAATTAAAACCGTACAGCGGAGTCGGGTTGCGCGCCGCAACATGAAGTTATAAGGTGTGGGTTGGGGTGATAAGGGTGGCCGAGGTAATAAGGGTGGAAAAGTGATCAAAATCACTATTGAAATGAACACTTGAGCAAAATTGTGAAATCATTGATGTGGAATTATGAAAGGAGACAACATGAGAGTTTGTAAACTTGTTTGATTTGATTGTTCTTTTCATGTGTGTTTGGTTGTTGCTTCTATTGCTGTTTCAGTTTCCTACTTGAATATATATATATATGTATATATATATGGCTTGAGTTTACTTGGGACAGGGTTTGTTCATACATACCAGTACAATTCAAATGTGCTGACGTCCCTTTTGCCCGGGGCGCTACATTCGTGTTATGATTGTAGGTGGATCCATAGCAGGCACTCCAGTCCACCGTCCGTAGATCCTCCTCATTCCCTGTCAACTGTATTGGTGAGCCCCTTTCCTTCCGGGGCCCTACGTGGCTCATGCCGCCTCTGTTCTCGTATTTTGATGTCTTATTTTGGGTGTGTGTAAAAGGTATAGCCGGGGCCTTGTTTCCGGCAAGTATTGTATTATCTTCCCTTATCTTTAGAGGCTCCGTAGACAGGAATTGTGGGTTATGAACCTATGTATCATGTACCTTGTATATTGGGCGTTGTAAATTGTAAACCACGCAAAATACTATCTATGTTATGTATGTTCCTTTTTGGTAAGAGGTATTTCAATTATAAGTAGCTGTTTTACTTGGCTAATTGGTGATGGAAAATGTGGGGTAACACGTGGAATGGGAAAGGCACCCAAGTCCTCTTGACTGGGGGATACCCGGTCGAGTGCCGGTCATGCCCTCGAGTTTGGGGCGTGACAATTGAGGCCAAAGTAGCAAGTGCGTCGGGCAATTCGTTGTGACAATGAGGGATGCAATTGAACTCTATTGACTTGAATCGCTGGCTGAGGTATTCCACATGCTGCTTGTAAGGGATAAGCTTAACATCTCGGGTTCCCATTCTCCCTGGGCTTGCCGGATAATCGGATCTGAGTCTCCCATGATCAACAACTTTTCGACGTCCTTGTTGATTGCCATGTTTATACCCATGTTCAGAAGCTCAAAACGGCCTTGACTACAACACCAGTTCTTGTATTTCCATCCGTTTCGGGGATGTATACTGTATATTGCGACGCTTCTCGCGTTGGCTTAGGATGTGTGCTGATGCAGGAGGGATGAGTTATTGCATATGCTTCACGTCAGCTGAAGGTCCATGATAAGAATTACCCTGTGCACGATCTAGAGTTGGCGGCGATTATTCATGATCTTAAGATATGGAGGCATTATTTGTATGGGGTGTCATGTGAGGTTTACACCGACCACCGCAACTTGCAACATCTGTTCAAGCAGAGGGACCTTAATTTGAGGCAGCACATGTGGATTGAGTTACTAAAGGATTATGACATTACCATTCTTTATCATCCAGGTAAGGCAAATGTGGTCGCTGATGCCTTGAGCAAAAAGGCGGAAAGTATGGCTAGTTTGGTATTCATTCCTGCTGAGGAGAGACCATTAGCTTTGGACATCCAGTCCTTGGCTAATATAGACTTGTGAGGTTGGACATTTCAGAGCCCAGCCGAGTTCTAGCATGTGTGGTTGCTCAGTCATCATTATTGGGGTAGATTAAGGCCCGACAGTTCGATGATCCTCATCTGGCAGTTCTTAGAGAGACGGTACTTCAGGGAGGATCCAAGGAGATCTCTATTGGTGAGGATGGTATGTTACGGCTTTAGGGCTGTGTATGTGTTCCTAATGTTGATGGATTGAGGGGGAAGATTCTAGAGGAGGCCCACAGTTCGAGGTACTCCATTCATCCGGGTGCCACGAAGATGTATCGTGACTTGAGGCAGCATTACTGGTGGCGGAGGATGAAGAAGGACATCGCGGAGTATGTAGCCAGATGTTTGAATTGCCAGCAGGTCAAGTATGAGCATCAGAGGCCAGGTGGCCTACTTCAGCAAATGCCTATTCCGAAGTGGAAGTGGGAGCGCATCACCATGGATTTCGTAGTTGGGTTACCGCAGACTTTGCGAAAAGTTGATTCAGTTTGGGTCATTGTGGATAGGTTGACCAAGTCGGCTCACTTCATTCCAGTGGCGACTACTTATACAACAGATAGGTATGCTAAGATTTATATTCGGGAAATAGTCCAGTTGCATGGCGTACCGGTTTCCATTATATCAGATAGAGGCCCTCAGTTCACTTCCCATTTTTGGAGAGCCGTTCAGAGTGGGTTGGGGACCCGTGTAGAGCTCAGCACAGCATTCCATCCTCAGACCGACGGGTAGTCGGAGCGGGCAGTTCAAATTTTGGAGGATATGCTTAGGACATGTGTTATTGACTTTGGAGGACAGTGGAATTAGTTCTTTCCCTTGGCAGAGTTTGCGTACAACAACAGCTACCATTCCAGCATACAGATGGCCCCGTACGAGGCTTTATATGGTCGACGTTGTCGTTCTCCTATTGGGTGGTTTGATCCTGGTGAGGCTAAGTTACTTGGCACGGATTTGGTTAAGGATATGGTGTATAAGTTGAAGTTGATTCAGGAGAGGCTTCGCACAGCTCAGTCCAGACAGAAAAGTTACGCGGATCAGAAGGCGCGTGATGTATCATTCATGGTTGGCGAGAAGGTTCTTTTGAAAGTCTCGCCAATGAAAGGTATCATGAGGTTCAGGAAGAAGGGGAAGTTGAGCCCAAGGTTTATTGGTCCTTTTGAGGTGTTGAGGCGAGTTGGAGAGGTTGCATATGAGCTTGCTTTACCTCCTAGTATATCAAGAGTTCATCCGGTTTTTCATGTATCGATGCTTCGGAAGTATCATGCCGATCTGTCACATGTGTTGGACTTCGGTACTATTCAGTTAGATGAGAGTTTGGGCTACGAGGAGGAGCCATTTGCCATTGTTGACAAACATGATTGCCAGTTAAGGTCCAAGAGGATTTCTACGGTAAAGGTCCAGTGGAGGGGCCAACCGGTTGAAGAGGCGACCTGGGAGTTCGAGGAGGACATGTGGAGCAGATATCCCCACTTATTCAGCAGTCTAAGTACTTTTCTATGTCCGTTCGAGGACGAACGTTTGTTTAAGAGGTGGAGAATGTAACGACCCGACTGGTCGATTTACTGTTTAGAACCTCGTTCCTTTAAATAAAAATTCCCGTACTTGCTTTAGCTAAATTATGACTTGCGGGGACGGTTGGTTCGGAAGTTAGAAGAGTTTTGAGTAAAAAAATATATCCAATTATTTCCTTAAAGTTTTCTTAAAAGGACAAGTTTGACTTCGGTCAAATTCTTGGGAAATGGACTCGGATTCTTGATTTGACGGTCCCAGAGAGTCCGTGGGAAAATATGGGACCTGGGCGTATGCTCGGAATCGAATTTCGAGATTTCTAGCCCGAGTAATGAATTTTTATGTAAAATTGTTAAATCGAAGTTTTACAGAATTAAAGAATCTAAGTATTTATTGAAATCCTAGGTATCCGGCTCGGATTCTGGTTCCGAAACTTGGTACAAGTCCGAAATATCAGTTAAGACTTACCCGTAAAATTTGGCGTCAATCCGAGTAGTTTAAGGGCGTTTTGACCCGTTAAAAGAAAATTAAGAACTTGAAGTTCAATGATTTGAAACATTTGGTTTTGGTGTTTGATTCCTCGATTTGGCATTGTTTTGAGTGTTTCGAGGGTCCGAGTAGGTCCGCCTCGTAATTTCAGACTTGTCGGTTTCGTTCGGGCAGGGCTCGGGAGCCCCGAGCGTCAAATGGTCGAGGCTCGAGTGAAGTTAGAACTTGAAAAGAGGACTGAAGTTGCTGCTTCTGTCATAACCGCATCTGCGATTCTTGGACCACAGATGCGGTCGGTTTATCGCAGAAGCGAAAAGGGTAGGCCATGGGAAAACCGTAGAAGCGGCCCAGGGACCGCAGAAGAGGTTCCGCTTAAGCGACCCCCAGACCGCAGAAGCGGTGCAGCCCAACTGACCCAGGATGGCAGAAGCGGCCCAAAACCCACAGAAGCGGATTCCTCAGAAGCGGAAATACTTCCGCAGAAGCGAAAACAGCTGGGGGCAAAAGGGTTCATTTAATACGAACTTAACACCATTTCTCTCATTTTTCACTCCACATTTAGGCGATTTGGGTGCTTCCAAGAGGGGGTTTCCACATAGCTTGGTAAGGAAAGTAATTTCTCTTCATTCTTAGCTTAAATATATGTATATTAGATAGATTAAACATTAAAAATTAAGTAAAATCAAGGGTTAGAGCTAGACCTAGGGTTAGATTTAACTATGTAATTTACTATGTAATGGACTAGAAATCATATATTAATGATCCATAGGTTGTAGAGAACAACTTCCTTAGAAAAATCTCGAAATCCGGGCAAGATAGCCCGGGGGCGGAATTTAGGAAACTTTTGGGAAAGGTGGGGAAATCACTTAAATAATTAGAATTCAACCTTGTAAGCCTTATTTGACTAGTTCTTACGTTGTTTAATTAGTTTGTGCCCGTTCGGCTTCGCATTGAGGGTTTGGGCTTGTTCTTGATATTGGAGTGCGCTTCGAAGCGAGGTGAGTCTCCTTTCTAACCTTATAAGAGGGAATTGTCCCCATAGGATTAATAAATGACAACTTGCTATTAAATGTGGGACCTACGTACGTACTAGGTAACGAGAGTCCGTGTGTAGCTACTATGATATTAAATGCTTGGGTAGTTTAGGACCCACATCATGCCTAATTGGAGATATCCTTTTTTTAAATTATCGATCTGATCATTTATGAGATGCTAGAGACTAGAGAGGATTGAAAAGTGAACATATGAGCTTGTTGAACCTTGTAAGGATTTTCCTTGTTTATAAATGAGCCTTTGTGTGTATTCTTGATGTTTCCTTGATATTTGTGGATCGGGCCGATCGCCTCGGTGAAAGAGATGCATCTATGGTACGGGCCGTTCGACCCTCGACAGTGCACAATTTATATTCTATTGGAGCGAGCCGTCGACCTCGACATGATTGCGCATGATATATATGCTTAAGCTTGTACATGACATGATTAATTGTTAAGCATGTGAAAGAAGGAAAATGGTAAAAGAAATATGGTTAAGAACATTATTATGACTTTCCATTGTAACTTGTTGTCTAATTGAATTTTTCATGATTTATATAGTACATCACTATCACGATATTATCTTGACCTAGTAGGTATCAAATCAACCTCTCGTCTCTACTTCTTCTAGATTAGACGGGATACTTACTGGGTACATATTGTTTATGTACTCATGCTACGCTTCTGTACTTAATTGTATAGGGTTTGAGGCTGATTCATCTGGTTATTGATCTGGTGCGCGCCCGTGAATTGAGGCAGAGACTTCTACGCTGAGCTGCTTCCCTTCCTATGCCGCTCAGCAGCCAGACAAAGTCTTCTTTTGTACTTTTACTGTCTTTCTTTATCTCAGATAGTAGGATAGAGATATTCTTTTGTATATTCTACTAGATGCCCGTACTTGTGACACCAGGTCTTGGAACACACATGCATTAGTAGACTTCCTTTTGGGTTGTAATATTATGTTACTTGTCGTATCTGTCTCTTTTAGTTTTAAATCCAAATTTGAAATGGTATTTCACCTAATTTCGAGTAAATTCAATATGAGTTGTTAGAAATGTTCCGCAGTGGCTTGCCTGGCAACAGAGTCGGGCGCCCTCACAACTTATTATGGAAATGGGTCATGACAGTTTCAATTTAATTTCAATATTGTATGCAAGTCCTTATTTGAGCCTTGATTGTTTACTTGTAAAGTCACAATTGTAACATGGCCGGGAACCACACTTGTGGATCCTGAGGGGTGCCTAACACCTTCCCCTTGGGGTAATTTCTAGCCCTTACCCTAATCTCTGGTTTCTTCAACTCAAACCCTTCTTAAAGTGTCATAATGCACCATAATCATTAGGTGGCGACTCTCCAATTCCAAAACCCAATTCTCGAAAGGGAATAGAGTTGTCTTCCCAAATGTCGTGAACCTGATTTCGCCTTAGAAAAAAGGGGGCGTCGACAAACCCAAAGGGTGGGAACAATACCAGGCATGCAATGGCGGTGATCACAAGGAGCTGTAGAGGTGGTGAAGTAAATACCTCCAAGCAAAAGAACGTTGTTAGTGATTAGGTTGAAATGCTAAATGATGATGTTCGAACAGTTGATGAGCAAGTGAGTTAAGAGAATTTGAATGCGGAAGTGAGAATTGATATTCATGATAATGAGATGGAGACTAAAAATGATGTGAACCCGTCTCAGGAACACATGATAGACATGACGGAAACGGTAGTGCCAAAGGCTAAGGCTCCCTTGCCAAGGCCTCCTCCACCTTACCCACAAAGACTTTTGAAGCATAAGAATGAAAACCAATTTAAGAAATTTATTGAGATGATGAAAAGCTTGTCAATTAATGTTCCTTTGGTGGAAGCTCTTAAGCAAATGCTGGGTTGCGCCAAGTTTATGAAAGACATGGTGATTAAAATGAGATCTATGGATTGTGAGACCATCAAAATGACTCATCAAGTGAGAGCAATTGTGCACTCGATGGCTCCAAAGCTTGAAGATCCCGGAACATTCACCATTCCATGTACCATTGAGAGTTCGAATTTTGCAAAGGCATTGTGTGATTTGGGAGAAAGTATAAATTTGATGGGATTTTGCAAAGGCATTGTGTGATTTGGGAGAAAGTATAAATTTGATGCCTTACTCTATGTTCAAAACATTGGATATTAGTCAACCTAGAGCTACTTCAATGAGATTGCAAATGGTGGATAGAACAATGAAGAAGTCGCTTGGTATTATTGATGATGTTTTTGTCCGTGTTGACAAGTTTATTTTGCTTGTGGACTTTGTGATTCTCGACTGCGAAGTCGACTATGAGGTGCCTATAATATTGGGAAGGCTTTTCTTAGCAAATGGGAAGGCATTGGTTGATGTGGAATCAGGAGAGCTCACCTTTTGGGTGGGTGATGAAAAATTTGTCTTCCATGTGTGCAAATCAATGAGGCAACCGAATAGTACTGAAGTTTGCTCTTTTGTGGATTTCGTAATGGAGGTTGTTGATACCCAATTTTTCCCTACGTATGTTTTGCACCCAAAATACCTTCAAAATAGTATATGTATGCATGCCTGGAAATTTTGGTATTTTTCTTTAATTTTTAAGATTTTTAAAATCAATTTATTGCCTATTTTTGACAGTACAAAGGCCAAAATTATTTCCAAATTATTATTGTAGTGAATAGTGTGTTTCACTCTCATATTTGCAAAAAAATATAATTTATGTAATTTTGCGCATTTTTTTTTACAAATTTATTTGGAATTTTTAAAGCTAATTGCTTGAAATTGCAATTCTGGCCTATTTTTGCAATTAACTATGTTTATAGCTGTGAAATTACTTTTTATATTTATAAATTAATACTTATACGATATTAATTTGTTCTATGTTTTTAATTTTGCCTTTAAAACTATCTTAGCTATTTTTTTATAAAATAAATTGGGAGAAATTGGCTATTTAAAAGTTGGCCGGATTTCATTTAAAATATAGCCCAAATTGCACCCCTTTTCCAGCACAATTTTGAACCCAATTTGAACGACCCAATTGCCTAAACCCTGACCCATACCCGCTGATTTTAATCCGGCCCACCTATCATTCAATCTGAGCCGTTGATCAAACGAGATCAACGACCCAGATTAATTTGCCTAAAATAAATCAAATGACCCCCCTTCCCTTTACCCTCATTTGCAAAGAGACCGGTCTCTCTCTAAAACTCTTCACCTCCCCCCTTTCTCTAGAACCTTCTGGTTCACCTTCTCCGACGGCTTTCATCGCCTCTCCGGCCAACCCCGTCCTCACTTCTTTCGACCCCCAGTCACCATGGAACCCCATCTCATTGTTTCTCTCTATAGCTCGAAGCCCAGAAACTTCCGCCATGAAAGATGGTCGCTAAAAGCTTTGCCTGGGTCCATTTCCGGCCTTTCTCCAGTGGGTTTTGTCGGATAATGCCTTATATGGCACTATTAACGAGTTTCACGGCCAGGTTTCTCATTTTCCCTAATTTATTTGCAAACCCTAATTTTTGCTCAAATCACTTTAATTTTAGTTCTTTTAAACAATTTCTGGGTTAATCTCTGCTCTCTACACTACTTCTCACTCAGTATCTCCGATTAAATTCATGTTTTCCAACATCTTTATCTTTTTCAAAACTAGGGTTTCTGAAACTCTTTCAAAATCATTATATCTTTTTATTTTCAAAATCATTATATCTTTTTATATCTTTTTAATCATTATATCGATTAAATCCCATGCTTTAAGATTTCTACTAGGGTTCAGCCTTCTCCGTGACTTTCTTGCTTAGGGTTCTCTGATTTTCATGTCTATGGCGCTTTATAGGTCTAATTGTTCATCGTTTACATAATATTCTGCTGATTTTGTGCATCTCTGCGAATCATTGATCTGTATGTGTTTCCTCAGAAATTTTACACTGATTTTTGAATTACGTCCTTATTTGTGATACGTTTTCCTTACTTAGAACTAATTCCTTGTGATTTTTAGTCTCATCCGTGATTCTTTGACTAATTTTCAGAGTTAATTTATATTTCTTTACCATATTTGTGCATGAACATGCGTTCAAATATTCAGTATATCTTTTCCTTACTTGAATTATTGTGTATTTAGCCCTTATTACATATTACATGCCTCACTACTCCTAATATGGTAGATGCAGTAGTCTAATTGATTCCTTTCCTTTTAAAACAACTGCTTGTTACCGTTTGACTTTGATTCCTTAATTAAAGGGGAGTCCTTATGCTGATTTGATTATGATTGATACCCAGTTCCTTAATTATGGATTGCTGCCTTGTTTGTTTACTCGTTTTCAGTACTATAAGTACCCCCATTCTCTTTTGCATGAGACACAAACACATTGCATATCACACACACATACAGACACGAATTCAATCTCTCAACTCTCTTTCAAAACACTCAGTGCTCTCTTTCTTTCTCTATTGTTTCTATACAAACTCTCTCATTCTTTTATTGAACACTCAGTAGGCTAAAAGCCAAGATTGAGTAATCTTGGCTGTTTACTACACTACTGGGGTTCTACTGCATTGTTTACTTGGGTTTGCCCGCTGCTTACTTCTCTGCACACTGCTGCTCTCATTCTCTGCACACTACTGCTCTTCTTTGTGCATTATTGCTCATTGCTATTGTGTTCCATTATCTGCAACTGGTATGTCACCTATTTAAGATACAGCTTCCAAAACAACATGCTTCTACTAGTTTTGCCCTTCATCTTGTTTCTTGTGTGCTTTTACCTATGGTTCTGTTGCTCTTATTGCCACTAGCATGTATTTATTAGTCTGCCTAGTTTGACTTAGCATGTTCCCTGCCCCCTTCCCTGTCTCAATGTATGTTTTTTCTCTTCCTTGTGCACTATTAGCATGTATCCAGGACCTGCTTGGCTACTTGATTAGCCTGAAACCTCTTCCTGAGGTTGTTTCTGTTTGGGAGTTTGGTGTAGTAAGAGCTGGACTCCTTATGTTCCATGTCTGATTCCCTTTCTTGGATATGTTGTACATATATGAGTAGTTTCCTTGCTTATTTGTTCCCTTCCCCTTTGCCCCTGCTTGTGTGATTCTCTTATTTTGAAACTGGTCAGTCCAAATGAATTTCAAAAGAACTCTTTCAACTCTTCTTACTATTTTCCTCTCAAACTGTCTCTCAACTGTTTTCAACTCTTTCAAACTCTATCACAATCTCACTACTCTTAGAACTTAGGTTCTGCCCCCTTAGTGTAAGCATTGCTTTGGGAGCCCTGAGCACCCACTGAACTTTGATGCACAAGGTTGACACTTCCACACTCGCACTTGTCAATGATGATATATTCTGGGTGTCTGGTATTGGCCAGGGGTTCAAACGAACACTTAGGGAACTTTGCCGCACCCAAACCTTGGTAAAGGCTGTGAAACTCGAAAGAAGTGAGATTGGGGATTTTGGGCCTGGCTGAAGGCTCCCTATAGAATAGCTTCTTATTTTTTCACTGTTGTAATTTAATTATTTGGGCTGTAATAATTTGTAAAGAATAATGGGTTTATAGTGAATTTGGGAGGGTTATGCATGCTTAGTTAAGGAAATGGGTAGAAAATATGTTCATAGGGTTTTACTTACTTATTTGTGCAATAGACATCATGTTAGGACATGCATCTTTGCATATAGAAATCCTGTTCCTAGGTCTCTCACTTTCAGCTTGTTATTCTATTCATAATCACAATCAGTTAATAATCAATGTCATTACCATTGCATTTAGATACCATGTTTTAGGACTTTTGTGTGCCTTAGATATCCTGTACTTAGGGCTTTTGCTTGCAACTATTGAATACTTCGCTAATTTGGTAAAACTGGTTAACAAACTCCTTTTAGAACTAGAAACCAATATGCATGTTCACCACTTTTTATAACGCCTAGGCAAGCCTTAGGTCGGATAAAATGGGTTAATCGCCTTAAGTCATGTTTAAATTATTCCACCTCTGTCCGAATTCGTTTGTCTCTGAAGCCCTCTGAATTTTATACAAAACTTCTGCCTATTTTTACCACCTGTGCAAATACTTTTTACTGAATTACTTTTCTTCCCAGCCCATAACTGGACTGCTATTTTTCTAAAAACTCTCTGAATACTGTAATTTTCCAAACTGTAGTTCAAGCTAATGTTTACTGTTTTCTTTACACTTCTGCAACTTTAAAATACTATCGTATCTGTTCTGCTACTCCTCCTGTCCAAAAACTGCTTTTATCACATGTTCCACGAGTGTTTTTAAATGTTTTCTATAGATTCCTAAAACTGCTACTGCCCTTTTTTAAAAGTTCTGAACGTTTTTTTACAACTCTTTTCTGCAAATTCTCCAGCTTCTGTGTTGAACTTATGCTCCAACATTTTTTTTAAATTCGCCCTTCCTTAGACCTTAAATGTGTTTGAGACGTGCTAATTACGTGTTTGTTCATAGAGGGATATTTGAGCCTTTATATGCTTTACGTGATTCCATTATGTGTAGTCCTATTTGTTTTGTATGCCGCTTAGCATTTTAATCTTTAAAATTAAGGGTTCAATCTAGTTCCTACCTTATAGGAATAGTGATCCTCAATGCCCTCTAGGATCTATAGGACGGGACGAGTAATAGCACATAATATGCATTCGTGACCAATTCACACGCTTAAATAACCTCTACGGGGTGGGAAGGGTAGAATATGGAGATGATGACCGGTGCACTAATATCATAGGCGACCCCTCTTTGAGGAGTGTATGCAGGGTATTGTACCGATGTGATCAATATTATAGTCAAACCTAGGACCTCCTTCTTTTTCTTTATTTAAATGTTTTCTTAAAGTAATGTTTTCCCCAATTGATTTCTCCTTTAGTTTTACTTTTAAATCACTTATGCCTTTCTTCTTCCAAAATTCCAAAATTTATTTGAATTCCTTATACGTGAGTCTTATTTGTTTGTTTGTTTTTTTAAAGTCACAATTAAGCACGACCGGAAACCACACTAGTGGATCTTGAGGGGTGCCTAACACCTTCCCCTCGAGATAATCTCAAGCCCTTACCCAAACTCTGGTTTACCTTCAAAATCTTCTCTTTTCTTCTTAAAAGTGTCCTAATGCACTATAATCATTAGGTGGCGACTCTTCAAATTCCGTAACCCAATTCCCAAACAGGAATAAAGAGTTGGTTTTGCCCATAATGTCGTAAACCCGATTTCGCTTCTTTTAGGAGGGAAAAGGGGGCGTCGACAGCATGGCGACTCTGCTGGGGATTTCTTTAATGCTTTTACCATTACGTGCTTTGTGACTTTATTGCTTTCTTTACTGCCTTATTTACCGCTTTAATCATTCCTTCCTAAATACTAACTTGATTCTTCGTGTTTTTCTTTTTTCTTTAACTGCTTTACTGCCTTTACTTCATTTCAATTCGGTTTTAAATTCCAAGCATCTATTGTAATCTTTTATGAACGTGAAAATACATGTATTTATTTCATTGTTGTAATTGCATCCGTCAACATAATTTTCCACTCGTGCCAAACAAATCCTATAGCAACGCTTATAATGAGTGGTTGCGCTCTTCCCATATTATAAATTCCCTAAATTTGTCAAAGGCATATTTGCGGTAAAACCAGTCGATCAACGGTGTAGTCGACGATTCCGTGCCTTTCCCTCTTGAGTTGTCCACTCAAGGGTACCTTGTCTAGCACTTTAAAAGTAAAAACCTTACTTTGTTAAACTGTTCATGCATCATGGTCAAACGTAGCCGAGTCAGTTATGTCGTCCACATAATGACTCATTAAGATAGCCTAAACCAAAAGTCCATCGGGTTTCCTTGAAACCCAAACGGACGCCTTCACGTTATGTGCATTTATTTGGAGAACTGAATACCGTACTGCTAATTATTGATTTAAATAATCGAGTCCGGTGGGGTTAGGGCCTAACGCTTTATTTTGCAGAAAATGAGGCATGAAGTCCCCAGACTCGGTATGGTATCAAACATTCACCCAAAGTTACTAAGCTGGTGGGAGGATCTGCATGGTAGTGATCGAGTTCTTGTCTGCAAGCACTTAGGGAATCTTCCTTCACTCCTGGAAGTTAGGCCAGACAACAAAATCATTGAAGCTGCTACTATATTCTGGGACAGTGAACGGTCTGTTTTCCGTTTTGGGGACTTCGAAATGACTCCGTTGTTGGAAGAAATTGGGGGTCTAGCCGGAATTCCCTAGGATAGCCCGGGTCTGCTTATGCCAGAAAACCGCAAAGGTAGAGGGTTCTTGAAAATGATGGGGCTCAAGAAGAATCCTAATCTAACTTGTCTGAAGGACTCCTACATATCCTTCGACTTCATATATGAAAGGTTCGGCCATAGCAAATCCTACCGCACTTACATGGACGAGTTCGCCATCACCTCTTTGGGTCACATACATTGGAGGGCTTTTGTGTTCATGTTCTGTTTCTTGGGCATGATAGTTTTTCCGATGAAGAAGGCTAGGATCCATACCAGACTAGCCATGGTGACCAAAGCCATAGTGGAGGGTATCGACGGGCAGACATTCAGTATAGTGCCCATGATCCTCGCTGAACTGTACCGAGCCTTAGAGAAGTGTCAACAAGGGGCACCGCACTTTGAAGGGTGCAATTTGCTACTACAACTCTGGCTCATTGAACATCTTCAGAAGGGAGATTATAGACAGGAAATCATACGCAGAGACTAGGATGACCATATCTCTTTCTATCATCCAAAGCGAATGCGCTTCATGCCATATATGTTCGCTCACCCGGAAGACGCCAGTGGATGGGTAGAATTATTGGAGAATCTGAAAGAAGAGCAGGTACAGTGGATGTATGAGTAGTTTCCAACCGGGGATTTTATTATTCGGTCCAGGGATGTGCCATTCCTTATACTCATTGGCTTAAGAGGAACTTATCCTTATGTCCCTCTCCAAGTCATGAGGCAAGCGGGGAGAAAGCAGATTATACCAAGGGTAGAAAAGATGATTCACTACCGGGTTGACTTTCAAGATGACGATTGCCCGCACAGGTGTCAAGCTCAGCATATGTGGCACTCCAAACTCATTTTAGAAAAGGAATCTATGGAGCCAGACAGGTATCAAGCTGGGTGTGCGCCGCTCTATTCAGGATGGTTAGAAGATGATCACATTGGCTTGGGAAAGCCAGGTTTCGTCCATGGTCACAAGCTTATTGATAAGAAGACTGCAGCAAAGGTCAAGTACAATCAACTATGCAAATGGATGCGGGAGTGCGAAAGTGAGCATCGGGAAATAAAAGAGGCCCAAGAGAAGTTGATCAACAAATGAAAGGACATGGCTGTCCACGCCAACAACCGTCTAGGATACTTGGAGCGGGGTTTAGTGGAACTGGAAGGCAAATTTCTGAAGAGGATCAACAACTGTCAGGAGGCTGAAGGTAACGAAGGTGGGCACTTGGCCCGAGCTTACTTGTTGCTGGGACTGCACGGGTTGATGCAGCTGTACGAGGGAGGCAAGAATACCGAATCTGGGGAAGGTCCTTTTGGGACCAAGTAGTTAGGATTTTTATTGCTTTCGTGATGTAATAAGGCCACTGGCCACTAGTGACATCCTTTCTTTATTCAGTTTTTTTTGACTCGTTCTATTTCTATCAATAAAATGAGGCACTTGGTGTTATAAGTTCTCCAAATTCTATCTGTCGCTAGGCCTACCTCGGGCACAACGAGGCACCCAAATAGGAAACGACTTATATTCTTGCAACAATGTGTTTAAATACCGCAATGTTTCCTTTCTCGGAATCCACACTAACTTCTTACCTTTTTGTTTTTTCTATTTGTTATTCCCCTCCCCAAAGGTTAGTTCGTGCGCTCTGGCACCATCAACATACTCAACAAGATCTAAGGGTCCTCCTTCTCCTCTTCTTCCGAGTCCTCCCAGAAACAGGAACAAAGGCAAGATGGGAGATACCAATGCAAGAAAGGAGATTGAAGGAACTTCCCAGAATACTCCAATCACCAAAGAAATTGCTGCTCATGTAGAGCAAACTTTGCTAAGGTTTCGAGAGGAACTAGACCAGGTCCGTAATTTGGCAAGTCTATCTATCACCCTTGTTGCTGCAGATGTCAACAACCAGATCCCCACACCTCCACAAAAGACTCCACAACCTACTGATACCCAGGTTCGCAACAATGCTCCAATGCTCATCTCTGAGTCCCAAAACACTCCAAACAACCAAGACACCCCTATCTTTGTGGACACTGTACCCCATTATACCCAACCCATCTCAGATGTGCCAGAATCAGATGTCAAGGATTCCTTCATTCAAAACTTGGCTGCTGAGCTCAAGAAACTCACTAGCAAGGTTCAAGGCATGGAAGGTAACAAAGGCGTGAAAGGTCTAAATTATGAGGATCTTTGTGTTCAACCCGATGTCGAGCTCTCGGAGGGGTACAAACCTCCTAAGTTCGAAATGTTCGACGGTACCGGTGATCCCAAGGTTCACCTCAGAATGTATTGTGATAAATTAGTGGGAGTTGGCAGAGATGAAAAGATCCGCATGAAGCTGTTCATGAGGAGCTTGAAAGGTGATGCGTTATCTTGGTATATCAGCCAGGATGCAAAGAAGTGGACAAGTTGGGTAAATATGGCCTTCGATTTCATGGACCACTTCAAGTTCAACACTGAGAATGCACCAGACGTGTTCGATATCTAGAATTTGAAGAAGAAGCCCACTGAGACATTTCGCGAGTATGCTACTCGTTGGAGGTCGGAGGCTACCAAGGTCAGACCGACTTTAGAAGAAGAACAAATTAACAGGTTTTTCGTCCGTGCTCAGGATCCACAGTACTACGAGAGATTGATGCTGATAGAGGGGCAGAAGTTCTCCGACATCATCAAACTAGGAGAGAGGATCGAAGAAGGCATCAAAAATGGTATGGTTACTAATCTTGAGGCACACCAACAAGTCCTTACAGTCTGGTGGCACGTCGAAGAAAAAGGACGTAAACCCTGTAATGGCTGCGCAGAGAAATTATTCCCCCATGAAATACCAACCATACCCTCCAACTCCACTCGCATACCAACCCTCCCTAAATTACCAAGCACCATCACCTACCTACCAAAATCCACCACCCGTCTACCAGTCATCTCCACCACCTACATATCAACCCACCTCGCCAGGATATTCCCAACCCGCACCCGTATACCAAGCTTACAACTCCTAACCTTCTCACTATCCATCACCACCTACCCGCCAAAACTTCCCCCGACCTAGACCAAACTTTGACCGCAAACCTCCCAGACAATATACCGCCATAGCCGAGCCAATCGACCAACTATATGAGAAGCTCAAAGCCGCTGGATATGTTACACCCATCCCAGCCATAACCCCAGAAAATCCTTCCCAGTGGATCAATCCAAACAAGACCTACGCATACCACTCCGGGATGAAAGGCCATACCATCGACGAGTGCCGCTCTTTGAAAGACAAAATCCAGACCTTAATTGATAACAAGGTCATTGTAGCGAAGGAGCCTGCTCCCAATGTTCGCAACAATCCTCTGCCAGACCATAAAGGTGGAGGCATCCACATGGTTGAGGTTGAGGACGACTGGGACCCCAAAGGGTCAATTGGTTTAATAGCTGAAGGAGACGAGCCCAAGAAGCTGACAGTTACTCTCAATCCTATTGTTGTATATATCCATCCATCTGAGGGCAATGTGGTAAACGTGTCTGTGCCGTTTGAGTTTGAAGCACCTCCTGCAAAGGTGCCGAAACCGATTGAAGTTGAGTTTTGGATTTTGAAGGTGCCTGCACCAATTAAAGTTACTATGCTACCCCCGTGGGTGCCTATCCTGGTCTCCATGTCGGACATAACCCCATTTCAGTCAAATGCCATACCTTGGGACTACACAGCCGAGGCTAAAAGGAAGGGAAAATCACGCACTGGAGAAACAATCGCCACACAGGGCATGACTAGAACAGGCAGGGTATACACTCCGGAACATCTAGCTGAGCCCAGCAAGCAGGCCTCTGGGCGTCCTGTTGAAACCGGACCTGACGATCTATGGAGGAAAATACAGGCTAAAGAATATTCAGTTGTTGAGCAGCTAAACAAAACACCGGCACAGATTTCCATCCTGGCACTTCTACAGAGTTTCTAGGCACACAAAAATGCCTTGATGAAGATATTGAGTGAAGCTTATGTTCCCAGCAACATAACAGGAGGAGAGATGGCAAACATGGTGGGGCAGGTGTTGGAGAGTCACAAAATCACTTTCCATGAGGATGAATTACCACCAGAAGGGCTTAGCCATAACAAGACACTACACATCACTGTGCAATGTGAAGATCATTTTATCACCAGGATCTTGGTCGACGGAGGTTCTAGCCTCAATATTTGTCCATTGATCACCCTCAGAACGTTGGGCAAAGGTTTGCATGAGATAAAAGATGGGGCTATTAACGTTAAGGCTTTCGATGGGTCTCATAGGTCCACTCTCGGGGAGATTAGCCTGTGCTTGCAAATGGGGCCTACTTGGTTCGACATTGACTTCCAAGTCATTGAAGTGCAAGCATCCTACAACCTATTGATGGGACGACCCTGGATCCATGCCACTGGGGCTGTGGCGTCAACCTTGCATCAGGCCGTGAAATTTGAGTGGAACAATCAGGAGGTGATCATCCATGGCAACGGTAGTAACCCTATACACAGTCGCCAGACCATCCCGATGATCGGAGGCAGAAGAAGGATAGGTGGCGAAACATACCATCATATTGAGCGAGTCAACGCTGTAGACAAAGACAAATGGTGGGGTAACAAGATCGAGAGCATTCTGAATTGGAGCGGGTATGAACCTGGAAAAGGGCTTGGCAAAAATCTCCAAGGTATCACCAAACCTATCCAGTTGAAGAAGCATGGTACTACCTTTGACTTGGGGTACGAATACACTTGGGAAGAGTTCAAGGAGTGGTCGCCACCATGGCGCAGCCCGTATTACCCATTGGAGCAGCCTTTACCTCAACTGGAGCAGACATTTCAGCCAGCCGACACTCTCTACGGATCGGAAGAAGACGAGGCTCTTGCGGCGATGAAGAACCTATTTCTGGAGGAGGACATGGACTGTTGTGTGATCTTCGAAGAGAAAGGGGAGGAAGGCCTTTCCATTCAGGCTGTGAACCAAGGGGAGCGCCTCACCAATTGGTCGATCAGGACCACCATCGCCCGGAGATCTTCGGGGTAGCAAGGCTGAACGAGTATCAAGCATCTTTATTTTAGTTGTTTTTTTACTTTCCGCATTGTCTTTACTTTCCAAAAGAGCTCCAATGTTTCGAACATTTATGAATTTCATCAGAGCATTTTTCCAGTTCATCAAATATCTCGCTACTCATTACTTTTCTCTATTATTTACTTTATTTTTCACACAGCATTACTATTACATATCTTGATGATGAACCGACAACTGTAACTTGCAACGAGGCTATGCAACAAACAGATATAGACTTAGAAGAGGATGATATACCAGAAGAAGTTGTCAGAGAAATCGAGAATTTTGAAAATAGGCCTAAGTCCAATTTGGATGAGACTGAGGTCGTCAATTTGGGAGATACAGAGAATGTCAAAGAAACGTGCATCAGTGTGCACTTATCACAGACAGAAAAGAAAGAATATACCGAGTTTTTAAGAGAATATGAGGATATCTTTGCATGGTCTTATGACGAGTCTCAGTACATCCATCGTCGCTCACAAGTTGCCAACAGATCCTACATGTCCGCCGGTAAAGCAGAAGCTCAGAAAATTCAAGCCAGATATGAGTTTGAAAATCAAAGAAGAGGTCACCAAGCAGGTCAAAGCCAGAGTTCTCAAAGTGGTAGAGTATCCGACCTGGTTAGCTAACATTGTGCTGGTACCAAAGAAGGATGGGAAAGTTAGAGTTTGTGTCGACTACCGGGATCTCAACCGGGCCAGTCCCAAAGATGATTTCCCCTTGCCAAACATACACATCTTGATCGAAAACTACGCCAAGCATGAGTTTCAGTCATTCGTCGATTGTTTTGTGGGATACCATCAGATATGGATGGATGAGGAAGATGCAGAGAAGACGACGTTTATCACGCCATGGGGGATGTATTGCTACAGAATGATGCCGTTTGGGTTGAAGAATGCCAGTGCTACTTACATGAGGGCCATGACTACCATCTTTCACGACATGATACATAAAGAAATTGAGGTATATGTGGAGGACGTCATCATCAAGTCCAGAAAAACTGCAGATCACATGGAGGACTTGCAAAAAAATTTCAACAGACTAAGGAGGTACAACTTGAAACTGAATCCCGCCAAGTGTGCATTCGGGGTTCCTGCAGGAAAGTTATTGGGTTTTATTGTGAGTCGCTGAGGAATAGAACTGGATCTATCAAAGGTCAAATCTATTCAAGAGTTGCCACTGCCAAAGAACAAAAAGGATGTAATGAGTTTCCTGGGGAGGCTCAACTGTATAAGCAGGTTCATAGCTCAGTCTACCGTCATTTGTGAACCCATCTTCAAGATGCTGAAGAAGGACGCTGCCACCAAGTGGACCGATGAATGTCAAAAGGCTTTTGACAGAGTCAAGGAGTACTTGTCTATGCCTCCAGTCCTGGTTCCGCTCGAGCCAGGAAGGCCCTTATTGCTCTATCTCGTTGTCTTGGATGGGGAATTTGGTTGCATTTTAGGGCAACATGATGAAACGGGAAGAAAGGAGCAAGCCATCTACTACCTCAGCAAGAAGTTTACCTCGTACGAGGCTCGGTATTCCTTACTGGAACGCACCTATTGTGCTTTGACCTGGGTCGCTGAGAAATTGAGGCATTATTTCTGTGCTTACACTACCTACCTCATATCAAGGATGGATCCATTGAAGTATATTTTCCAGAAGCCCATGCCTACAAGCAAGCTCGCTAAGTGGCAAATTTTATTAAGTGAATTTGACATTGTCTATGTCACCCAGAATGCAGTTAAAGGACAGGCTTTGGCAGATCATCTTGCCGAAAATCCTGTAGGAGGGGAATACGAACCACTGAAGACGTATTTTCCCAACGAAGAAGTAGCTTTCATAGGAGAAGACATTTCAGAATCCTATGATGGTTGGAGGATGTTCTTCGACGGAGCCGCAAATTTCAAGGGAGTTGGTATAGGAGCAGTCCTGGTATCAGAAACCGGTCAGCACTACCCAGTATCCGCCAAACTCAGGTTCCCATACACCAACAATATGGCCGAGTACGAAGCCTGCATCTTGGGGCTTAAATTGGCCATTGATATGAACATTCAGGAGCTGCTAGTGATCGGAGATTCGGATCTACTCATACATCAAGTTCGAGAATAATGGGCTACCAAGAATTCTAAGATACTCCCATATCTACATCATGTATAAGAGTTGAGAAAGAGGTTCAGAAGAATGGAGTTCCAGCATTTTCCGAGAATACAGAATGAGTTAGCAGATGCACTTGCCACTTTATCGTCCATGATTCAACATCCAGATATGAACTTCATCGACCCCATCCATGTCAAGATTCATGATCAGTCGGCATATTGTGTGCATGTTGAGGAAGAAGCCGATGGAAAACCCTGGTTCCATGACATCAAAGAGTACCTAACAATAGGAGAATACCCAGAGCTTGCCAATGCAACTCAGAAACGAACACTTCGGAGATTGTCCAATAATTTCTTTCACATCGGAGGAATCCTGTAGAGGAGGACTCCTGATTTGGGATTATTAAGGTGTGTCGAAGCAAAAGAAGCAACCAGACTATTAGAGGAAGTGCACGTAGGGACTTATGGACCGCATATGAATGGTTTCATTTTGGCAAAAAATATACTTCGAGCAGAGTATTTTTGGATGACTATGGAGACGGACTACATTCAGTACGTCCGAAAATTCTACTGATGTCAAATACATGCAGATATGATAAAGGTGCCTCCAAACGAGCTTACTGCGATAAGCTCACCATGGTCGTTCGCCGCTTGGGGTATGGATGTCATTGGACCAATCGAACCAGCCGCATCAAACGGGCATAGGTTCATACTAGTGGCAATTGATTACTTTACCAAATGGGTTGAAGCAGCATCGTACAAAGCGGTAACCAAGAAAGTTATGGCAGACTTTGTCCGCGACCGTATTGTCTGTCGGTTCGGAATTCCAGAGTCAATCATCACCGATAATGGTTCTAATCTCAACAGCGACTTGATGAAAGCAATGTGCGAAACTTTCAAGATCAGGCACAAGAACTCTACAGCTTATAGAGCTGTAGAAGCAGCCAACAAGAACATCAAGAAAATACTGAGGAAAATGATTGAAAGGCACAAGCAATGGCATGAGAAGTTGTCATTCGATTTTTTGGGATATCGCACTACAGTTCGCACATCAACCGGGGCAACTCCCTACATGCTGGTCTACGGTACAGAGGCGGTCATTCCCCATGAGGTAAAAATTCCATCATTGACAATCATACAAGAAGCAGAGCTAGATGATGCAGAATGGGTCAAAGGTCGCTACGAGCAGTTAGCCCTTATAGATGAAAAGAGGATGAATGCAGTTTGCCACGGTCAGTTGTATCAGAACAGAATGTCCAAAGCCTTCAACAAGAGAGTTAGACCAAGGAAGTTTACACCAGGGTAGCTGGTGTTAAAGAAGATATTTTTGCATCAAGATGAAGCCAAGGGGAAATTCTCCCCCAACTGGCAGGGTCCATACATGGTTCACCGGGTTCTAACTGGAGGGGTTCTCATTCTTGCAGAAATGGATGGAGAAGTCTGGCAAAAACCAATCGACTCAAATGCAGTGAAAAGATACTACATTTAACCAGTATGCTTTTTCTTTATGATGTAATTTGAACTACGCCTGACCTGATTCCCATTTAAGAGGGGATACGTAGGCAACCCTATGGGTTCAGTCACATCTTTAATAAAATTCCATTCCCCCCCGCATTTGGAACTGGGGAAGAATTTTGAGGAGGACCCTCAAAATTCCGAAGTCAGTTTGCCAGCTTTCGCATCAGCATCGACCCAGTAAACTGGGGCAGAATTTTGAGGAGCCTCAAAATTCTGAGGTAAAGCCGCCTTCAGTCATTCAGCACCACCGTCAATGGCACCAGCCGAGTAAACTGGGGCAGAATTTTGATGAGGACCCTCAAAATTCCAGAGCAAGCAAGGTTGTCGTGCCTTGAACTACGTTGCAGTTGTTGGTTCATCATAAAACAAAATTATTCTTTCTTTACTTATATATGTACATTTGCATCATGTTTGTTAAATTTTGCATAAAAATCATTTGGATCACTATCGTTCAGCAACACTACTCCAAATGGTACAAGACATCACGAGCCGAGAGATACGAACTAACCTCCCCCTTTACAGAACTCACGATTTTTCTTTGGATGCAGGAATTCGGGACACAAATTAGCAATGCATGTGTTTTACAGAGTCGAAACTCTCGAAGCAACTACTCATTTCACAAAGTTTACTATCTACACCCAACATCTCCCCAGCAGTCAAGATATCGCAATCATCTACCAGCTAAGAAAACCGCTACTATCTTCTCCTTTACATTTTCGCACTGCATAAGGCTATCTTCTGCCTTTCGAGACAAAGCTCTGTCTCCATCTGCATTTTGCATAAGGCTATTCTCTGCCTTCCGAGGTTAAGCTCTACCTCCATCCTGCATAAGTCTATCTTCTGCCTTCCGAGGTTAAGCTCTACCTCCATCTTTCATAAGGCTATCTTCTGCCTTCCGAGGTTGAGCTCTACCTCCATCTTGCATAAGGCTATTTTCTGGCTTTCGGGACTAAGCTCTGTCTCTATCCTGCATTTTGCATAAGGCTATTTTCTGCTTTATGAGGTTAAGCTCTACCTCCATCCTGCATAAGGCTATCTTCTGCCTTTCGAGACTAAGCTCTGTCTCCATCCTGCATTTTGCATAAGGCTATTCTCTGCCTTCCGAGGTTAAGCTCTACCTCCATCCTGCATAAGGCTATCTTCTGCCTTTCGAGACTAAGCTCTGTCTCCATCCTGCATTTTGCATAAGGCTATTCTATGCCTTCGAGGTTAAGCCCTACCTCCATTTTTGCATAAGGCTATCTTCTGCCTTTCGAGACTAAGCTCTGTCTCCATTCTACATTGCATAAGGCTATTTTCTACCTTCCGAGGTTAAGAGCTACCTCCATCTTGAATAAGGCTATCTTCTGCCTTCCGAGATTAAGCTCTACCTCCTTTATTTTGCATTCGGCTGAAAAATCTCCACCCTGTTTCATTTGGCTGAAATATCGCCCCTACATTTAATTTCCCGCTTTGGCTGAAACATCGCCACCCTTGCATTCATTCGACTGAAAGACTGCCACCTTCTCATGGGCTGAAATATCGCCAACTTATTGAAAGGCATCATAGTTCGGAGGCACCATCTGCATATCCCGAGAACACTATTTCATGGCCTGCGAATCTTTATTTTTATGCTCTTTATGGCCCAGGACATCATAGTCTGAGGACGCCATCCTAATCGTCCGAAGACAGCATTTATGGTCCAACGGGAACTTGCATCACGTTTAAATTATGCAATATATACGCACATCACCCATTGTAGGTACACCAGCTGGCTCACGGCTGTCTCAGCAAGAGCGATCCTGCTCCGGTTCTCCGCAGCCTGTCAGACCTCCAAACCCCTGTCAAATCTCAAACCCCGTTGCGTCCGTCTTTTCCAAATTTCTATCGGCATAGTCCGCCAATGGTTCTTGAACTACATATGGCCTGATTCCTGTAAAACTAGGGATATGTAGGCAGCTCAGAAGCCGTAGTGTGGTCAAAATTCTCTTACAATCGCAATTCCAGTCAAAATTGGCTATCTTATCTTTACCCGACAACTCTTTCATCCTACTCGGGTAAAGAGGGGCAGCTGTTGGTACCCAATTTTTCCCTACGTATTTTTTGCACCCAAAATACCTTTAAAATAGTATATGTATGCATGCCTCGAAATTTTGGTATTTTTCTTTAATTTTTAAGATTTTTAAAATCAATTTACTGCCTATTTGCCTTTTTGACAGTACAAAGGCCAAAATTATTTTCAAATTATTATTATTAGTGAATAGTGTGTTTCACTCTCATATTTGCAGCAAAATATAATTTATGTAATTTTGCGCATTTTTTTACAAATTTATTTGGAATTTTTAAAGCTAATTGCATGAAATTGCAATTATGGCCTATTTTTGCAATTAACTATGTTTATAGCTGTGAAATTACTTTTTATATTTTTAAATTAATACTTATATGATATTAATTAGTTCTATGTTTTTAATTTTGCTTTTTAAACTATTTTAGCTATTTTATAAAATAAATTGGGAGAAATTGTCTATTTAAAAGTTGGCCAGATTTCATTTAAAATATAGCCCAAATTGCACCCCATTTCCAGCCCAATTTTGAACCCAATTTGAACGACCCAATTGCCTAAACCCCTACCCCTACCCGTTGATTTTAACCCGACCCAGCTATCATTCAATCTGAGCCGTTGATCAAACGAGATCAACGGCCCAGATTAATTTGCCTAATATAAATCAAATGACCCCCCTTCCCTTTACCCTCATTTACAAAGAGACCGGTCTCTCTCTAAAACTCTTCACCTCCCCCTTCTCTCTAGAACCTTCTAGTTCACCTTCTCTGGTGGCTTTCATCGCCTCTCCGTCCAACCCCGTCCTCACTTCTTTCGACCCCCAGTCACCATGGAACCCCATCTCATTGTTTCTCTCTAAAGCTCGAAGCCCAAAAACTTCGGCCATGAAAGACGGTCGCTGAAAGCTTTGCCTGGGTCCATTGCCGGCCTTTCTCCAGTGGGTTTTGTCCGATAATGCCTTATATGGCACTATTAACGAGTTTCACGGCCAGGTTTCTCATTTTCCCTAATTTATTTGCAAACCCTATTTTTTGCTCAAATATCTTTAATCTCTGTTCTTTTAAATATTTTCTGGTTTAATCTTTGCTCTCTACACTACTTCTCACTTAGTATCTTTGATTAAATTCAAGTTTTCCAATATCTTTATCTTTTTCAAAACTAGGGTTTCCGAACCTCTTCCAAAATCGTTATATCTTTTGATTTTCTTGAGTATTATGTGGTTAAGTTTGTGTTATGGTTTGTTTGTGTTATCTTCTTGTTATTCCGAGTCCCATGCTTTAAGATTTCTACTAGGGTTCAGCCTTCTCTATGACTTTCTTACTTAGGGTTCACTGATTTTCATGTCTATGGCGCTTTATAGGTCTAATTGTTCATCGTTTACATAATATTCTACTGATTTTGTGCATCTCTGTGAATCCTTGATTTGTATATGTTTTCCTTAGAAGTTTTACACTGATTTTTGAATTACTTCCTTATTTGTGATACTCTTTCCTTACTTAGAACTAATTCCTTGTGATTTTTAGTCTCATCCGTGATTCTTTGACTAATTTTCAGAGTTAATTTATATTTCTTTACCATATTTGTGCATGAACAGGCCTTCAAATATTCAGTATATCTTTTCCTTACTTGAATTATTGTGTATTTAGCCCTTATTACATATTACATGCCTTACTACTCCTAATATGGTAGATGCAGTAGTCTAATTGATTTCTTTCCTTTTAAAACAACTGCTTGTTACCGTTTGACTTTGATTCCTTAATTAAAGGGGAGTCCTTATGCTGATTTGATTATGATTGATACCCAGTTCCTTAATTATGGATTGCTGCCTTGTTTGTTTACTCCTTTTCAGTACTATAAGTACCCCCATTCTCTTTTGCATGAGACACGAACACATTGCATATCACACACACATACAAACACGAATTCAATCTCTCAACTCTCTATCAAAACACTCAGTGCTCTCTTTCATTCTCTATTGTTTCTATACAAACTCTGTCATTCATCTATTGAACACTCAGTCGGCTAAAAGCCAAGATTGAGTAATCTTGGCTGTTTACTACACTACTGGGGTTCTACTGCATTGTTTACTTGGGTTTGCCTGCTGCTTACTTATCTGCACACTACTGCTCTCATTCTCTGCACACTCTCTGCACACTACTGCTCTCCTTTGTGAATTATTGCTCATTACTATTGTGTTCCATTATCTGCAACTGGTATGTCACCTATTTAAGATACAGCTTCCAAAACAACATGCTTCTACTAGTTTTGCCCTTCATCTTGTTTCTTGTGTGCTTTTACTTATGGTTCTGTTGCTCTTATTGCCACTAGCATGTATTTATTAGTCTGCCTAGTTTGACTTAGCATGTTCCCTGCCCTCTTCCCTGTCTCAATGTATGTTTTTCCTCTTCCTTGTGCACTATTAGCATGTATCCATGACCTGCTTGGCTACTTGATTAGCCTGAAACCTCTTCCCGAGGTTGTTTCTGTTTGGGAGTTTGGTGCAGTTTGAGCTGGACTCCTTATGTGCCATGTCTGATTCCATTTCTTGGATATGTTGTACATATATGTGTAGTTTCCTTGCTAATTTGTTCCCTTCCCCTTTGCCCCTGCTTGTGTGATTCTCTTGTTTTGAAACTGGTTAGTCCAAATGAATTTCAAAAGAACTCTTTCAACTCTTCTTACTGTTTTCCTCTCAAACTATTTTCAACTCTTTCAAACTCTATCACAATCTCACTACTCTTAGAACTTAGGTTCTGCCCCCTTAGTGTAAGCATTGCTTTGGGAACCCTGAGCACCCACTGAACTTTGATGCACAAGGTTGACACTTCCACACTTGCACTTGTCAATGATGATATATTTTGGGTGTCTGGTATTGTCCAGGGGTTCAAACGAACCCTTAGGGAACTTTGCCGCACCCAAACCTTGGTAAAGGCCGTGAAACTCGAAAGAAGTGAGGTTGGAGATTTTGGGCCTGGATGAAGGCTCCCTATAGAATAACTTCTTATTTTTTCACTGTTGTAATTTAATTATTGGGGCTGTAATAATTTGTAAAGAATAATGGGTTTATAGTGAATTTGGGAGGGTTATGCATGCTTAGTTAAGGAAATGGGTAGAAAATATGTTCATATGGTTTTACTTACTTATTTGTGCAATAGACACCATGTTAGGACATGCATCTTTGCATATAGAAATCCTGTTCCTAAGTCTCTCACTTTTAGCTTGTTATTCTATTCATAATCACAATCAGTTAATAATCAATGTCATTACCATTGCATTTAGATACCATGTTTTAGGACTTTTGTGTGCATTAGATATCCTGTACTTAGGGCTTTTGCTTGCAACTATTGAGGGGGGATTGTTTGAGTTCATCTTATTTTTCATAGGATCTTTTTTATGTAGTTGTGGAATTAAATGCTTTTTCATGATTATCTGTAGCTAATGAAATTAACCTTGAAATTTCTTTTATATTTTCAAGTGTGTATTCTAAGTATTTAATATCTTTAGTTTTCTGATATTCTTCTATATTTTTTTCTAATATTTTTTCCATTTTCATGTTTTCTTTATATTTTTCACATAATTCTATAAACCAGTTTTGTAGAAATTTTATCCTTACTCCTAATGTATCTGCTAGTCCTGCTTCGTTCCAACTTTTTATTATTTTTGAGCTAAAGGGTTCTGGTAATTTTGTAAAATATAATTTTCTTATCTCTTTACTTTCATCTGGACTATATGTTCCTTTATAATAATAGTCTCTAAATGCACAAGTATATTCATCTATATAACACATATTACATATTGCTAATTTTGTCATTAAATTTCTATTTGTAATTTTTTCTTTATTTTGTTCTTCTACTTCTGTTGTCATACTACTAAATTCATTTCTTATTGCTATTTCATATTTATTTAATATATCTGTAACTGTTGTTGTAGTTGTACCGTCAAGTTTTTTATTACTCCTTAATGTGTCTAAGCTTTCACTTGATAAATTTTGTAACCATAATTTTACAGTTCCTATTAATGTTCTTTCTATATATCCTGGTGTTTCCGTTATTGTTATTTTATTATCTATTAGTTGTTTTGAGATATATCCTATCCATAATTGTATTGTTTTATTTATATCTGCTACACAATCTAGATCTAAAAAATTATATTGTTCAGTTATCTGTCTTGGTGCCCATTTCTTATTTAACCTTTTATCCCATAATGTTTTGTTTCTGTCATATGCATCATAACTTACTCTGTAATAGGTTGGGTTTAATTGTTTTGGATTTTTTATTCCTGATATGCTTGGTTTATCTTCGTTCATATCTCCTGTATTTATTTCTGGGTTTATTTTTATCTTTTCTGTTTTTTCTATAAGTTCTGTGTATGTTTCACTTGTTTCTGAATAGTTTTCTCCTAGTTCTGTGTCTTTATCACTTTGGTCATTTATTTCGTTTATACTTATTTTTGATGGACTCTCCTGTACTTCTTCTAACTGTAATTTGAATCTTTCTATCTCATTTGTTAGTTTTAGTTCTTCTTCTTCTTCTTTACGTTTTTCCTTTTCTTTTAGTTTATTTGCATACATCTGTTTTAGCATCTCTAATTCTTTTTCTAATTCTGTTATTTTAGTGTTTTTTACTTCCTCTATCTGTTGTATTTTTTCTTTAGCTTGCTGTTGTATTTCTTTAATCTCTCGTTTTCTATCTATTTCTTCGTTTTCTTTTGTTATTCTAATCATGGCGGTTAAACTATCCTCTAGTTTTACAGTTTCTTTTTCTAACATTAAGTTTAGGTTATTTCCTATTTTTTTATATCTTCTTCCTAAGTTAGAAAATATTATTGTTATTTTTAATCCTTCTGGATTCTCATATGTTTTCTCTTCTAATGCGAATTCTTCTTTATTCATCTTTTATCCTTTAGATAACAAATATATTTATATTCTGTTTTAGATATTATATCGATTAATTTGGACAGCCTAGCTTTGTTTATTTTTGTGATACTTAAGTATTCATATTCTATATATAGTTTCTTTAGTTTCTTCCTAATTTTCTGCGATTTCTTAGTTATTTTGATTGTTTCACTGTTTTGCGGGTTTGTACTATTAATGTCAGTGTTATTTTTCATGATTTGCTTCTTAATATAAATGTTTATTTTTCATAGCTCTGATACCATTTTGGGGGGATTGTTTGAGTTCATCTTATTTTTCATAGGATCTTTTTTATGTAGTTGTGGAATTAAATGCTTTTTCATGATTATCTGTAGCTAATGAAATTAACCTTGAAATTTCTTTTATATTTTCAAGTGTGTATTCTAAGTATTTAATATCTTTAGTTTTCTGATATTCTTCTATATTTTTTTCTAATATTATTTTTGACATATTTATATGTTTTAGAATTTCTAACCAGTACTTAAAATATTTGTAACTATCAATTTTTGATTTGTTCATATTAATACTGAGATGTATACCTGTTGATACATATATCCATGGTTTCTATATTTCTCAGTGTTATTTCTTTTCTGTGTTGATAACTTTCAAGTTTATCTTCATAAAATTCAATTTCATTTTCTATAGTTAATAAAGCTTTATTACGTAATTTATTATATCTAATAATATCTTTGCAGGTTTTAATATTGTATTTAACACAATCTATTTTTCTATTTATGTTACTGAGGTTTTTAAGAAGTTTCCATTTCTGGGTATTATAGAATCTTATATAATGAAAAGTGTTATGTTTCATTTATAAAAAGATTTTATTAACTTGATATGTGATCATTAGTCTGAATATAAATCTAGTTCATATAGATCTAATATATCTATTTCATGTGATACAATTAGTTCCGTAAATGCTTGTTCCATTACATATATTATTTCAAAAGTAACTAAAATATCGTAAATTTTTCTTTTAACATCGTTATTAAGTCTCTTAAAGATATATAACATAAGTATTTTGTAGTCAATATTTTCTTCTAATAAATACGTGTGGTTGTTCATTTAGATTTATTATTTATCCTTATCATGTGTTTACTAAACATATTCCCTCTAACCTCTTTGTTTATCATAGAGTTTATCATATTTTAATAAGTTATACTGAACAATCTTTTCTGGTCACTACCATGTTTTTCATGCTTCAATCATTTACCCTAACAGCGCCTCAACTCTGTGTACTCCCCTAAACGGCTTCCTTGCCTACTGGTTTCCACTTTAGGATGGCATAGTCTGGGCTTAACTACTCTCAGCATTATTAGACAGGCAAACTTTCTCAAGATGTTCTTTATAACAGTACTATAACATGATAAACAATTATGATATTTAAGAGATTATAAGGAATATAAGAGTTTAGTTAAACATGATTATAAATAAACTTACCTGGTTTTGTAACTCGTTTGAATGCTCCATAGCTGTTTTAGATACTTGTAAATAACTCAGATATTTCTTACAAGAGAGAAGATAAGAGAGAATATTAGAGAGAGAAGGTAAGGGTGAGGATGTCTGAGGATGTCTTCCTTCCTCGGATTTACATTCTATATAAAGAAAATTAAAACAACTCTTACTGTTTACAAATGACTCCTACTATTCATGAACGACCTTTACTGTTCATGATTATGACATATACTATTTACTTTATGACTCTTACTATTCATGAACGACCTTTACTGTTCATGAATATGACATATACTATTTACTTTATGACTCTTACTATTCATGAACGACCTTTACTGTTCATGAATGCGACTAGTACTATTTACTTTACATTATATGTTTCTAGTAGCTGTCTTCTTCTTTTGTCTTCTTGTTGATACCTTCATTCTAGTTGGACTTCTGGTACATAGTTATCATCTCCGTTGCACTTTGAACATATGTGGTCTGGATATTTGTGTCCTACTAGTTTGCAGTATCTTGTTAATAACTCGTTTGAAATAAATTCTTTTTTCAATGCTCTGGTAGTTGGTTGCATTTCTGGTTTTAATAATGATAAAATCCATTTCTGGACTTCATCCATATCTCCTTGTCGTAGTTCCTTCGAGTTGGCATATATCATCAATTGGTCTCTGGAATAGTAGCTCCAGATAGCATTTCCTTGTAGATAATTGTTAGCTAGTTCTTGAATAATAGTTGCTATACCAATTATTCTTTTATTAGCATAGAAACTTGGTATCTCCATTTTCTGTATCTCCGGTTGTTTCTCTATCTCTTCCGGTATTATCATATCTCGTGTTAGTCCTATTTTTATCACCTGTATTATGGGTTTTATTTCATCATATAGTATTTCCGCTGGTGCTGTATAGAATTTGATGAAGAATAGGTTGCCTTTTGTAATTCTCTTGAAGGTGACAAATGCTTTGTATAGCTCTGGTATTCCAATTATTTCTTCTCCGTCATGGGTATATACTGTGCTGAGTAGTCCGTAGTTGTAACATGTTTTTACTAGGTTTGCTTTTGTTTTTGGTTGGGCTATAAGCCTATTATATCCCTGTAGTTTTTGGGTTACATAATCTTGTGTTGGATCTGTAGTAGTTGTTGATCTAGGGTTTAGGTTCAGAAATGTCTGGATTTTATATATATTCTCAATATATGTTTGAGTAATATGGTTATATACCTTTTTGTTGTGGTGTAGGCTATTAGCATAGGTTGAAGTTTGTGGGGCTATAATTATTGCTTCTCTTGGCTTTTTTGATGTAAATGGCTTATCAAATACGGTATTTAGGTTTACATTGATATGTGGCTTTTTGCTAACTTGTTTGCTTGTACCTGCAGCTGTATATAAAGCAACTGTGTTATGGGTTTTTTGGAGTTTCCCAACGTCTCCTTCTACCTCTGGAAGTTTAGAGTCTTCCGATTGACTTAGCTCCGCATTTTTATAGTCATGCTGCTGACTTTCTAGCTGTTGTAATCTTTTTCCCATACTCTCCATCTGTAAGGATAGAGTAGTAAGGATTGTAAATATGTCTTTTGATTCTTGGCTTTCATCTGTTTGGGTACCTTTGTCTTGATAGGTAGTCTGCAATAACATTCTTGTCAGTTCGTATTACTTCAATTGTAAATGTAAAATTTTGTATATTTAATACAAGTCTCCTTATTTCCTTTGTAGTTACTGAATCCTGTACTTTCCGAGTTATCCACCATTTTACTTGTGTATTATCTGTTCTTACTATAAATTTGTTATAAACAATATATGGCTCAAATGCTAACAAACATTTATATAATCCAAATAGTTCTTTCCTATTTATTTCCCATTTTAATTGTGGTTCCGTGTATGATCCGGAATAATATCTACAATGGTGTTCAATTTTTTCATTATCATATTTATATTTTAGAACTCCTCCGTAGCTGTGATCACTAGAATCAGTTTCTACAATATATGTAAATTGTTTCTTTTCATCTGGAAAATATAGTTTTGGTAATTTTTTACACATATTTTTTATCTTCTGTATATGTATTTTATCTTTTTCGTCAAAATGATATTCTATGTCCTTTTTTAATTTTTTCTGTAATGGTTTTAAGTTTTCTGCTAATTTAGGAATATATTCTCTTACTTGGTTAACCAATCCTAAAAATGATTGTAACTTCTTTTTTGTATCAAGTGTTTCATTCAAGTTAATTATTTTTTGTACTACATGGGTTTGCATTTTTATTCCGTTTTTATCTATTTGTATACCTAAAAATTCTATTTGATTTTTCATTACTTCTGCTTTCTTTTTACTTAAACTTATTCCTGATATTTCTACAATGTGTATGAATTTTTCTAGTAGTTTTATATGTTCGTTCTCTGTTCTAGAATATAGCAATATATCATCTATATATATTATACAATTTTCTAATTGGTTGAAGTAATTATCCATAAAATGTTGATACCTACCTGGTGCATTTTTATATCCAAAAGGTAATACGTTCCATTCGTAAAGATGATGTATAATATATATAGATGATATATTGCTATATTCTAGAACAGAGAACGAACATATAAAACTACTAGAAAAATTCATACACATTGTAGAAATATCAGGAATAAGTTTAAGTAAAAAGAAAGCAGAAGTAATGAAAAATCAAATAGAATTTTTAGGTATACAAATAGATAAAAACGGAATAAAAATGCAAACCCATGTAGTACAAAAAATAATTAACTTGAATGAAACACTTGATACAAAAAAGAAGTTACAATCATTTTTAGGATTGGTTAACCAAGTAAGAGAATATATTCCTAAATTAGCAGAAAACTTAAAACCATTACAGAAAAAATTAAAAAAGGACATAGAATATCATTTTGACGAAAAAGATAAAATACATATACAGAAGATAAAAAATATGTGTAAAAAATTACCAAAACTATATTTTCCAGATGAAAAGAAACAATTTACATATATTGTAGAAACTGATTCTAGTGATCACAGCTACGGAGGAGTTCTAAAATATAAATATGATAATGAAAAAATTGAACACCATTGTAGATATTATTCCGGATCATACACGGAACCACAATTAAAATGGGAAATAAATAGGAAAGAACTATTTGGATTATATAAATGTTTGTTAGCATTTGAGCCATATATTGTTTATAACAAATTTATAGTAAGAACAGATAATACACAAGTAAAATGGTGGATAACTCGGAAAGTACAGGATTCAGTAACTACAAAGGAAATAAGGAGACTTGTATTAAATATACAAAATTTTACATTTACAATTGAAGTAATACGAACTGACAAGAATGTTATTGCAGACTACCTATCAAGACAAAGGTACCCAAACAGATGAAAGCCAAGAATCAAAAGACATATTTACAATCCTTACTACTCTATCCTTACAGATGGAGAGTATGGGAAAAAGATTACAACAGCTAGAAAGTCAGCAGCATGACTATAAAAATGCGGAGCTAAGTCAATCGGAAGACTCTAAACTTCCAGAGGTAGAAGGAGACGTTGGGAAACTCCAAAAAACCCATAACACAGTTGCTTTATATACAGCTGCAGGTACAAGCAAACAAGTTAGCAAAAAGCCACATATCAATGTAAACCTAAATACCGTATTTGATAAGCCATTTACATCAAAAAAGCCAAGAGAAGCAATAATTATAGCCCCACAAACTTCAACCTATGCTAATAGCCTACACCACAACAAAAAGGTATATAACCATATTACTCAAACATATATTGAGAATATATATAAAATCCAGACATTTCTGAACCTAAACCCTAGATCAACAACTACTACAGATCCAACACAAGATTATGTAACCCAAAAACTACAGGGATATAATAGGCTTATAGCCCAACCAAAAACAAAAGCAAACCTAGTAAAAACATGTTACAACTACGGACTACTCAGCACAGTATATACCCATGACGGAGAAGAAATAATTGGAATACCAGAGCTATACAAAGCATTTGTCACCTTCAAGAGAATTACAAAAGGCAACCTATTCTTCATCAAATTCTATACAGCACCAGCGGAAATACTATATGATGAAATAAAACCCATAATACAGGTGATAAAAATAGGACTAACACGAGATATGATAATACCGGAAGAGATAGAGAAACAACCGGAGATACAGAAAATGGAGATACCAAGTTTCTATGCTAATAAAAGAATAATTGGTATAGCAACTATTATTAAAATGCGGGAATACTTTTCAGCTCTAAGTCGCCCACCAGTAAAATACGGGAATACATTCATGTTCTAGGTCGCCCACCAGTAAAATGCGGGAATACATTATGTTCTAGGTCGCCCACCAGTAAAATGCGGGAATACTTTCAGTTCTAGGTCGCCCACCAGTAAAATGCGGGAATACATTTCAGTTCTAGGTCGCCCACCAGTAAAATGCAGGAATACATTCATGTTCTAGGTCGCCCACCAGTAAAATGCGGGAATACTTTCAGTTCTAGGTCGCCCACCAGTAAAATGCGAGAATACATTATGTTCTAGGTCGCCCACCAGTAAAATGCGGGAATACATTTTGTCTGTTCATTCCATATTCTAGGTCGCCCACAAGTATAAATGCAGGCATGTCATTACCAATAGGAGACGCACTTCCTCAGTTTAGTTTTACCATAGGAGACACACTTCCTAAGTTTAATCTTACCAATAGGAGACGCACTTCCGGAATTGAGATTTCACCCTTAGGAGATGCACTTCCTAGTTTGATTCATTTTAAGTTCGACCATAGGAGACGCACTTCCTAGTTTAGTTCATTCTGATTCGACCATAGGAGACACACTTCCTAGTTTGAGTCATTGAGATTTTATTTTAGCAGACGCATTTGCTAGCAAAAGTTTTTGGTCTTACTCGTAGGAGATTCACATCCTAGCCTAGTCTTTAGTTTACTCACCATTGCATTAGTAGTGTAAATGAGTTACAATTTTGCTAACGACTCACAAATCTTCCCAGTACAAACTGGGCTAGGAAATTTTGTTTGTTTTGGTTGTCAGGGACCCGCCTGCAGAACGAAGGTTGTTGTATGTCAGAGATCGAAGAAGTTAGGAGTCCGCCTGTAGAACAGAGGAACATTTTTCAAGATCAAGCAGTGACCCACTGGAAAGCAGAAGGTTACAACAAAAATCCCCAGCACTCAATCCAAGATAGAAGCAACAAGAAGCTCGCCTCAAGAATGCGAGTCAACAGTCTGAGAGGGTCAACAAAACTAGTCACAAAAACAAAAACAAAAAAAAAAGAAAAAGAAGAAAAAGAGAAAAATGAATGAATCCAAAGCACGGAAGTGGAGAACGGATGTGATCTGCTCAAGAACTAGCGCCTAAAACTAGCAAGTATCAAGGTTCAAATCCAAAAGTCTGTATGAAGTACCATTCAAGACTCAAGATCCAGTTTCAGAAGACTTAGAGATAGGAATCCTTGTAACTAGTACCTGATAGGTTTAGTTAGTCTTTTTCAGTTTTCATTTTTTTTGTAATGACAGGACCATGGACCGGGACCTCAACGGAACGACACCTCGATCGGCTTTTTACCTCGGTACACTCTACCATCTCTCTCATATCTGAACTACATGTGGCCTCATTCCTGTATAACCAAGGATATGTAGGCAGCTCAGATACCAGGGCTCAGTCACATTCCCTTCCGGTCCTTAGTGTAGTCCCTCCAAGTAATGGTCGGGTCAAAAACATGTCTAGTCGTTCTTTGTCGGAAAACTCTTCGTGTTTCCAGTCAAAGAGGGGCAGCTGTAGACACCGGATTTTTGACCCTCCCCGAGAATTTTCACATTTTTTAGCATAAATATGTAATTTAGGTCTAATATACCTATTTTGACTATTTTTGCTTTATTTCGTTACAAAAAGAAAAATTACAAAAATATATATATAAATTTTAGTTTATGTATTTCTCATAAATTTGAAAAAATACAAAAATTGCACTTTATTTTTGTACTTTATATAATTTCGAAAATAACCAAAAAATATAGTTCTATTAATGTTTTGTAGTAATTTTAATTTTTGAAAAATACAAAAATACTACTTTATATTTTATCTTTATATAAAAACAAAATTACAAAAATAGTTTTATTAATATTTTGTAGCTATTTTAAATCTTGAAAAATATACTTAAAAAGATATAGTTTTGTTTAAATATTAGTCTTATTTTTTGTAGTTATTTTGCTTACATAGGACTAGTTAAGCAACGTCGTATTCTTATTCTCGGATCCGGGCAAAAGAATAATATTTGGGTTTAAACTACCCTCTTTTAGGCCTAATTTTCGGACCTAGCCCATAATAATCCGAGTCCACCATGCGTGGGGAACACGGACGAAACACGATACACGGGGAACCCCACCACGCGTGGGGGACACAAGTCTCGAACCCCACCACGCGTGGGGCTCATTTCCCTGGGAAAAACCATTACAAAGGCACGGTCAAAAACATTTTGAAGGGGGATTTGAAATTTTGGGACGGGGAAGATTTTGAAAAAGCACTGTTCGTTCATCTTCTCCAAGGAGGAGAAGAACAAAACCCTAACGCTCCCTCCATCGAAACCAGTCCGGATTCCTCCATCGCCACCATCGTTCCACCTCCATCAACAACTTCAAAACCACCGTCAACCTCCAGCCCCCCCTCGTCGTCACTGTCCAACCAACGACCAAACAACCAGCGAACACCACCACCCAAACACCGGCACCAAACAGACCACCAAACAGGCCCGTCGTCAACCACCATTGCCGCCCGTTACGAGATCCAGCTCCGTCCAAACCAACCTGCTGCTGCGTCGCCACCTCCCCGTCGCAGCCCAAAAAATCAGTCGCACCACTACTCCCTCATGTCGTCACTCCCCCTCAACCCCACAGTCCAAACAGGCTCGTCACCTTCCCCATCGCCCAAAACCACCTGAAGAGAAAGATACTATCGTCTTTTGCCTCAACTACCCGTCGACCCTAGTGCTGCCACCATTGTTGTGCCGTTCGAGCAGCAACCATTGCTGCTGTTGTTCGTGTTCATCACACCCGTCGACCACTCCCCGAACAACCACCCCTTCTCCTCCAATCTCCATCGCAACCAGGCGATTATCCAGTCGCCATTCGCGTGCCCAGTGACCGTTGTTTATTCGCTGTCATCGCGCAGTCCGTCGGAGGTCGTCGTTGGGTTGTTTCTCGTGGCTTCCGGTCTGATATCGTTGAGCTTGACATCGAGGTTTCGTCGTTGGAGAGGTGTCCGACAGTTGTCGGTCCAGTTGGTTGTTGTTCTTGCTTCAAACAGGTGCATACGCATTTTTAAACTTGTGATATTTGCTTAAATGGAATGAAACGATATGGATTTCCTATGCAGTGTTTGTGTATCATCTTTGTTGAATTGCTCTTCATTTTTACCATGGATATTATTACCTATTAGAATTTGTTTTTTTTTTGTTTAATCTCGGATGGCTTCACTAGTAGGAAATCGTAGTTGTTTTAAGTTTGCCATTAAATAGTAAAAATGAGACGAGCCTCGCAAAAAAAGAAAAAAAGAGAAAAATGCACAAGCCACGGGGCCCTCTAAATGTATATATTAAATACTTAGATTCCGGGACGGTCCGTTTAGCAAATTTCACGGCCCTACCCAAAATAATAACACGCTACTTGCTTTAGGCGTGCCTTCAATAATTTATTCTCCTTAAACTCGGGTGCGCATTTATGTGACCCAAATCCAAGTCTCAACGAAATCGAAATGTATCTCTAATCACGGGTACATTGATTGTGACGTGGTCTAAGATGCATTTCCATGACGTTGCAAATTCTTTTAAAAATAATAATAATAATAATAATGAATGAGACGAGCCTCGCCGAATAAAAATACGAATGGCGGGGCCCTCAGTAAATATTTGTTTTAAATTACTTAGAATTCGGAAGGACCGTTTAGCGAATTTCACGGTCTTCCCCAAAATAATAACGCGATAGTCTCTTTAGGCGCGTGTTTAATATTTTACTTTCTTAAGCCTGGGTGTGCATTTCATGCGACCCGAATCCAAATCCCAAAACATCAAATAAAACGTGTTCCGGATTGTGGGTGCATTTCATGTAACGCAGTCCAAAGACGTGTTTTAAGCGATGTTCATATTTCTTTTAAAAACAATAATAATAAAGCGGTTAAAAGATAAAATTTGCACATAAGTTCATATTTGTATAAAATCAGATAATCAAGCCGAATATAACAGTTGAGCGACCGTGCTAGAACCACGGAACTCGGGAATGCCTAACACCTTCTCCCGGGTTAACAGAATTCCTTATCCGGATTTTTGGTACGCAGACTGTAATATGGAGTCATCCTTTTCCTCGATTCGGGATTAAAATTGGTGACTTGGGACACCCTAAATCTCCCAAGTGGCGACTATGAAATAAATAAACCAATCCCGTCTCGATTGTCCTTTAATTGGAAAAAACTCCCCTGCACCCTCCTGGGTGCGGAAAAAGGAGGTGTGACAGCGTTGACAGGTGTCTTTGATTCTGTCAAAGGCTTTCTAACAATCATCAGTCCATTTGGTAACGGTGTCCTTCTTCAACATCTTAAAGATTTGCTCACAAATGACAGTGGACTGGGCTATGAACCGGCTGATGTAGTTGAGTCTCCCAGGAAACTCATCACGTCCTTCTTGTTCTTTGGCGGTGGCAATTCTTGAATGGCTTTAACCACTGATGGATCCAGTTGTATTCCTCGGCGACATACGATGAACCCAAGTAGCTTTCCGGCAGGAACCCCGAATGCACACTTGGTGGGATTCAGCTTCAGGTTGTACCTTCTCAGTCTATTGAAGAATTTTCTTAAATCTTCTATGTGGTCAGTGGCTTTCTTAGATTTGATGATGACGTAGTCTACATATACCTCGATCTCTTTGTGTATCATGTCATGGAAAATAGTAGTCATGGCCCTCTTGTAGGTTTCCCCAGCATTCTTTACCCCAAATGGCATCATTTTGTAACAATACATCCTCTACGGCATAATGAAAGCCATTTTCTCCGATTTTTCCTCGTCCATCCATATATGATGATACCGAGCAAAACAATCAATAAATGACTGCAGTTCATGCTTGGCGCAGTTGTCAATTAGAATATGTATGTTTGGCAAGGGGAAGTGGTCTTTCGGACTGGCCCGGTTGAGATCCCGGTAGTCGACACAAACTCTAACCTTCCCGTCCTTCTTCGGCATTGGCACAATATTGTCTAACCATGTTGGATACTCTACTACCCTGATAACCATGGCTTTGACTTACTTGGTGACTTCTTCCTTGATTTTCAAACTCATATCGGGTTTAAACTTTCCGAGCTTCTGCTTTACCGGCGGACATGTCGGATCAGTTGGTAGTTTATGAGCCACAATAGATGTGCTAAGACCGGTCATATCATCATATGACCAGGCGGATATGTCCTCATATTCCTTTAGAAATTTCGTGTGCTCTTTCTTTTCTGATGGTAACAGATGAACACTGATACACATTTCTTTGAAATTCTCTGTATCTCCCAAGTTAACAATCTCATTTTCGTCCAAGTTAGACTTAGGTCTATTCTCAAAATCCTCAACCTCTTTAACGACCTCTTCTGGTACATCATCCTCTTCCGAGTCTATATCCTTTTGTTGCATTGCCTCGTTGCATGTCACAATTGTCGGTTCATCAAGATAAGTAATAGTAATGCTGTGTAAAATAAAGTAAACGATAAAAAGTAATAAGAGCGAGATTTATAAGAAACGGAAATGCTTTGATAAATTTCATAATTGTTTTGAACATCGGAGCTCTTATTTTGAGATTAAAGAAAATGCGGAAAGAAAATCAACTAGAGAGAGAGTAAAAGATAATGCACTCATATATGCTGTCTTCACTGCTTAATTCATAATCTACATATTCTACTTGTGTATATTTATCATTATCTATCAATATTTCGGTAATTTGTTTCTTCTTTGGGTTTTTTGGTAATTTACAATCTTTGGCTAAGTGTCCTAGCTTTCCACAATTATAGCAAGTACATTCTGTTAGTTTTTTCTTTTTCCTATATGGTTTTTTATGTTTATAATTTTTTACATAATATCTTCTTCTTGGTTTCCTATATTTATACTTTGAATATTTTGATTTAAATTTCTTTTTCTTTCCTTCTTTTTTGTAATATTTATCTGTGCAGCCAAATTGGGGTGCTATTCTACTTTTGCAACATGCCAAATTTTTTACTAATATTTTTTCCATTTTCATGTTTTCTTTATATTTTTCACATAATTCTATAAACCAGTTTTGTAGAAATTTTATCCTTACTCCTAATGTATCTGCTAGTCCTGCTTCGTTCCAACTTTTTATTATTTTTGAGCTAAAGGGTTCTGGTAATTTTGTAAAATATAATTTTCTTATCTCTTTACTTTCATCTGGACTATATGTTCCTTTATAATAATAGTCTCTAAATGCACAAGTATATTCATCTATATAACACATATTACATATTGCTAATTTTGTCATTAAATTTCTATTTGTAATTTTTTCTTTATTTTGTTCTTCTACTTCTGTTGTCATACTACTAAATTCATTTCTTATTGCTATTTCATATTTATTTAATATATCTGTAACTGTTGTTGTAGTTGTACCGTCAAGTTTTTTATTACTCCTTAATGTGTCTAAGCTTTCACTTGATAAATTTTGTAACCATAATTTTACAGTTCCTATTAATGTTCTTTCTATATATCCTGGTGTTTCCGTTATTGTTATTTTATTATCTATTAGTTGTTTTGAGATATATCCTATCCATAATTGTATTGTTTTATTTATATCTGCTACACAATCTAGATCTAAAAAATTATATTGTTCAGTTATCTGTCTTGGTGCCCATTTCTTATTTAACCTTTTATCCCATAATGTTTTGTTTCTGTCATATGCATCATAACTTACTCTGTAATAGGTTGGGTTTAATTGTTTTGGATTTTTTATTCCTGATATGCTTGGTTTATCTTCGTTCATATCTCCTGTATTTATTTCTGGGTTTATTTTTATCTTTTCTGTTTTTTCTATAAGTTCTGTGTATGTTTCACTTGTTTCTGAATAGTTTTCTCCTAGTTCTGTGTCTTTATCACTTTGGTCATTTATTTCGTTTATACTTATTTTTGATGGACTCTCCTGTACTTCTTCTAACTGTAATTTGAATCTTTCTATCTCATTTGTTAGTTTTAGTTCTTCTTCTTCTTCTTTACGTTTTTCCTTTTCTTTTAGTTTATTTGCATACATCTGTTTTAGCATCTCTAATTCTTTTTCTAATTCTGTTATTTTAGTGTTTTTTACTTCCTCTATCTGTTGTATTTTTTCTTTAGCTTGCTGTTGTATTTCTTTAATCTCTCGTTTTCTATCTATTTCTTCGTTTTCTTTTGTTATTCTAATCATGGCGGTTAAACTATCCTCTAGTTTTACAGTTTCTTTTTCTAACATTAAGTTTAGGTTATTTCCTATTTTTTTATATCTTCTTCCTAAGTTAGAAAATATTATTGTTATTTTTAATCCTTCTGGATTCTCATATGTTTTCTCTTCTAATGCGAATTCTTCTTTATTCATCTTTTATCCTTTAGATAACAAATATATTTATATTCTGTTTTAGATATTATATCGATTAATTTGGACAGCCTAGCTTTGTTTATTTTTGTGATACTTAAGTATTCATATTCTATATATAGTTTCTTTAGTTTCTTCCTAATTTTCTGCGATTTCTTAGTTATTTTGATTGTTTCACTGTTTTGCGGGTTTGTACTATTAATGTCAGTGTTATTTTTCATGATTTGCTTCTTAATATAAATGTTTATTTTTCATAGCTCTGATACCATTTTGGGGGGATTGTTTGAGTTCATCTTATTTTTCATAGGATCTTTTTTATGTAGTTGTGGAATTAAATGCTTTTTCATGATTATCTGTAGCTAATGAAATTAACCTTGAAATTTCTTTTATATTTTCAAGTGTGTATTCTAAGTATTTAATATCTTTAGTTTTCTGATATTCTTCTATATTTTTTTCTAATATTATTTTTGACATATTTATATGTTTTAGAATTTCTAACCAGTACTTAAAATATTTGTAACTATCAATTTTTGATTTGTTCATATTAATACTGAGATGTATACCTGTTGATACATATATCCATGGTTTCTATATTTCTCAGTGTTATTTCTTTTCTGTGTTGATAACTTTCAAGTTTATCTTCATAAAATTCAATTTCATTTTCTATAGTTAATAAAGCTTTATTACGTAATTTATTATATCTAATAATATCTTTGCAGGTTTTAATATTGTATTTAACACAATCTATTTTTCTATTTATGTTACTGAGGTTTTTAAGAAGTTTCCATTTCTGGGTATTATAGAATCTTATATAATGAAAAGTGTTATGTTTCATTTATAAAAAGATTTTATTAACTTGATATGTGATCATTAGTCTGAATATAAATCTAGTTCATATAGATCTAATATATCTATTTCATGTGATACAATTAGTTCCGTAAATGCTTGTTCCATTACATATATTATTTCAAAAGTAACTAAAATATCGTAAATTTTTCTTTTAACATCGTTATTAAGTCTCTTAAAGATATATAACATAAGTATTTTGTAGTCAATATTTTCTTCTAATAAATACGTGTGGTTGTTCATTTAGATTTATTATTTATCCTTATCATGTGTTTACTAAACATATTCCCTCTAACCTCTTTGTTTATCATAGAGTTTATCATATTTTAATAAGTTATACTGAACAATCTTTTCTGGTCACTACCATGTTTTTCATGCTTCAATCATTTACCCTAACAGCGCCTCAACTCTGTGTACTCCCCTAAACGGCTTCCTTGCCTACTGGTTTCCACTTTAGGATGGCATAGTCTGGGCTTAACTACTCTCAGCATTATTAGACAGGCAAACTTTCTCAAGATGTTCTTTATAACAGTACTATAACATGATAAACAATTATGATATTTAAGAGATTATAAGGAATATAAGAGTTTAGTTAAACATGATTATAAATAAACTTACCTGGTTTTGTAACTCGTTTGAATGCTCCATAGCTGTTTTAGATACTTGTAAATAACTCAGATATTTCTTACAAGAGAGAAGATAAGAGAGAATATTAGAGAGAGAAGGTAAGGGTGAGGATGTCTGAGGATGTCTTCCTTCCTCGGATTTACATTCTATATAAAGAAAATTAAAACAACTCTTACTGTTTACAAATGACTCCTACTATTCATGAACGACCTTTACTGTTCATGATTATGACATATACTATTTACTTTATGACTCTTACTATTCATGAACGACCTTTACTGTTCATGAATATGACATATACTATTTACTTTATGACTCTTACTATTCATGAACGACCTTTACTGTTCATGAATGCGACTAGTACTATTTACTTTACATTATATGTTTCTAGTAGCTGTCTTCTTCTTTTGTCTTCTTGTTGATACCTTCATTCTAGTTGGACTTCTGGTACATAGTTATCATCTCCGTTGCACTTTGAACATATGTGGTCTGGATATTTGTGTCCTACTAGTTTGCAGTATCTTGTTAATAACTCGTTTGAAATAAATTCTTTTTTCAATGCTCTGGTAGTTGGTTGCATTTCTGGTTTTAATAATGATAAAATCCATTTCTGGACTTCATCCATATCTCCTTGTCGTAGTTCCTTCGAGTTGGCATATATCATCAATTGGTCTCTGGAATAGTAGCTCCAGATAGCATTTCCTTGTAGATAATTGTTAGCTAGTTCTTGAATAATAGTTGCTATACCAATTATTCTTTTATTAGCATAGAAACTTGGTATCTCCATTTTCTGTATCTCCGGTTGTTTCTCTATCTCTTCCGGTATTATCATATCTCGTGTTAGTCCTATTTTTATCACCTGTATTATGGGTTTTATTTCATCATATAGTATTTCCGCTGGTGCTGTATAGAATTTGATGAAGAATAGGTTGCCTTTTGTAATTCTCTTGAAGGTGACAAATGCTTTGTATAGCTCTGGTATTCCAATTATTTCTTCTCCGTCATGGGTATATACTGTGCTGAGTAGTCCGTAGTTGTAACATGTTTTTACTAGGTTTGCTTTTGTTTTTGGTTGGGCTATAAGCCTATTATATCCCTGTAGTTTTTGGGTTACATAATCTTGTGTTGGATCTGTAGTAGTTGTTGATCTAGGGTTTAGGTTCAGAAATGTCTGGATTTTATATATATTCTCAATATATGTTTGAGTAATATGGTTATATACCTTTTTGTTGTGGTGTAGGCTATTAGCATAGGTTGAAGTTTGTGGGGCTATAATTATTGCTTCTCTTGGCTTTTTTGATGTAAATGGCTTATCAAATACGGTATTTAGGTTTACATTGATATGTGGCTTTTTGCTAACTTGTTTGCTTGTACCTGCAGCTGTATATAAAGCAACTGTGTTATGGGTTTTTTGGAGTTTCCCAACGTCTCCTTCTACCTCTGGAAGTTTAGAGTCTTCCGATTGACTTAGCTCCGCATTTTTATAGTCATGCTGCTGACTTTCTAGCTGTTGTAATCTTTTTCCCATACTCTCCATCTGTAAGGATAGAGTAGTAAGGATTGTAAATATGTCTTTTGATTCTTGGCTTTCATCTGTTTGGGTACCTTTGTCTTGATAGGTAGTCTGCAATAACATTCTTGTCAGTTCGTATTACTTCAATTGTAAATGTAAAATTTTGTATATTTAATACAAGTCTCCTTATTTCCTTTGTAGTTACTGAATCCTGTACTTTCCGAGTTATCCACCATTTTACTTGTGTATTATCTGTTCTTACTATAAATTTGTTATAAACAATATATGGCTCAAATGCTAACAAACATTTATATAATCCAAATAGTTCTTTCCTATTTATTTCCCATTTTAATTGTGGTTCCGTGTATGATCCGGAATAATATCTACAATGGTGTTCAATTTTTTCATTATCATATTTATATTTTAGAACTCCTCCGTAGCTGTGATCACTAGAATCAGTTTCTACAATATATGTAAATTGTTTCTTTTCATCTGGAAAATATAGTTTTGGTAATTTTTTACACATATTTTTTATCTTCTGTATATGTATTTTATCTTTTTCGTCAAAATGATATTCTATGTCCTTTTTTAATTTTTTCTGTAATGGTTTTAAGTTTTCTGCTAATTTAGGAATATATTCTCTTACTTGGTTAACCAATCCTAAAAATGATTGTAACTTCTTTTTTGTATCAAGTGTTTCATTCAAGTTAATTATTTTTTGTACTACATGGGTTTGCATTTTTATTCCGTTTTTATCTATTTGTATACCTAAAAATTCTATTTGATTTTTCATTACTTCTGCTTTCTTTTTACTTAAACTTATTCCTGATATTTCTACAATGTGTATGAATTTTTCTAGTAGTTTTATATGTTCGTTCTCTGTTCTAGAATATAGCAATATATCATCTATATATATTATACAATTTTCTAATTGGTTGAAGTAATTATCCATAAAATGTTGATACCTACCTGGTGCATTTTTATATCCAAAAGGTAATACGTTCCATTCGTAAAATCCTTGTGGTACTGTGAATGCTGTTAACTTTTTAGATTCATCTTCTAGTTTTAAATGGTAAAATCCTGATTTACAGTCAAATTTACTAAAATAGTTATATCCTTGTATTTGTCTAATTTTCAGTATTTTATTTGGTATCGGATAATTATATGTTTTTGTTTTTGCATTTAAGTTTCTATAATCTATAACCATACGGCTTTTTCCTCTTTTTTGTTCACTATGCTTATTTACTATAAATGCTGGGCTAGTATGTTTACTATTACTTTCTTGTATGTAGTTATTATCTAATAATTCTTTTATATGCATTTTAAATTCTGTTAAATCATTAAAATTGTATTTTAAAGGTTTTTGTGTTATTATGCTATTTTCATCTATTAGTTCAATCTTTATTTTTGTTTGATGTTTTTCCCATCCTTGGAGTGGATTATCATTATATAGTAATTCTAGTTTATCTTGTAGTGGTTTTATCTTATTTATTGAGAAAATGATTATCTCTATATTATGGTTACTTTGTATTACATTTTCTAATTTTTGGGTAATCTTTTCACTTCCTTTAATCCAGGGTGTTGTTTTTCTTACTTTATTATTTACTCTTTTTGCTCCTAATTTTTGTTTACACGGGGTAGTAAACCACCAATGTGTTTTTGTTATAATATGTGGGTATAATTTATCTAAAAATGGCATTCCTAATAATATATCTTTATTTGTGAATTCGTAACTATATATTTCTTCTATGGTTAATATTTTATCCCATATTTGTATTTTTATATTTCTTGCTTTATATGTTATCATACTTCCTTCATTATTAAATCCTGTAACTACTATGGGGGTTTTTAGCTTTTCCCATTTACTTTCTGGTAAACAATTATGTCTACACATATTAGCTTCTGCTCCTGTATCCACCATAGGTGTATAATATCTATTATAATATCCTTCTACTATTATTTTGGAAAGTATGTATATTTTTGGCATTATATCAAAGTTCTTTTTATTATTATTTTCTTATTTTCATAACTTATTGTTAATTGCCTATCTTCTAATTTATATGGTTTGACTTTTTCTAACCATTTTATCCCTAGTGTAATATTTTTATCTCCTTGATATATTTTAAAATTTATTAATATTGGTATTCCTCCAATAATTAATTCTTTTTCAGTTGTTTCTTCGTTTTTTCTTAACGCTTTTGGTAGTTCTGAATTTTGTTGTTCTATTGTTACTATCTCTTGTTCTGGTATTAGTTCTCTTATAACATAATTCTCTTCCTGCCCTGTATTTATTAGTATTAAATATTTTCTTTGGTCCATTATTCCTGTTATATAATAATGATGTGGGTTTATTTCTTCTATTTTTTGTTCTATTAATTTTTGTGGAGTGGTATAATTTATTCTTTTTGATGTACTTCTTGATGTACTTCTTGATGATGTTTCTGGCATTTCATTATTTATTCGTTTTGATGTGCTTAATCTTTCTTTTACTATTTCTAAATCTTCATCCATGTCTATTTCTGTATAACTGTAATCATTGTTGTCTATAACTGATACTATTCTTTCGAATGGATTTTCTATTTTTATTTTATTTATTTTATTTTTAGCTGTTATCTTATGTTTTGTTGTTAAGACATATAGATTTTTACATCTTGCTGTGAATATTTTACTTCCTGGTGCTAATTCTATTCCAGACATTTTCCAGTATAATACTAATGATTTATCTATATTTTTATCATCTACTGCTACTGAATAGTTAGCACTTACTATAAATTTAAATTTTTGGTATATTAAGTTACCTCTTACAGCACTTATTATACTCTTTTCTATAGGTTGTACAATCCTATCATCTGCCAAGTATATTTCTATAGGGGTATCTATTCCTTCCCTAAAACATGCTTTTATTAGGATCTCCGTTCCTCCTAAGTGTACATATTTTATTGGATTTTTTGCTTTTATATCTTGTATTTCTTTATTTAGTAGTCTTTTATTTAAAATTGGTATTTGTGCTTTACCTTTGATGTATTTACAATCTATTATATGTTCTCTTTGGCTTACTACATAGTATTCTTCTTTTTGTCTTTTAAACCAATTCTTTATTGTTGGTACTTCTAATATTTTGTCTATACTTAGATCCAATTCTTTTCCTTTTATTTGTTCAAATATATTAGCGTCAAATATTATTTTTTGTTCTGAAGATTGTTCATCTTGGTGTTCTTCTTGTTGTATAATTTGTATATCTTTTTCAGTCATAATTTTCTTCATCTGACTCTTCTATATCCTTGTTTATTTCATTTTCAGAGAACTCGTTTTCTGATATCTCATATATGATATTATTTTAGGTTCAATTTGGTTTTTGGTTTTAATTTTGTCATTTTTAACAAAATAAAAAAAGATATAAATACAAAATAAGAAAAAAGAAAAGGAAAACAAAATGAAAAGGAAAATAAAACAAAAGAAATACAAAGGGGGCTGACGAATTGGCCCATTTTACTTGTTTATTTTTGCAAGCCCAAATCAATTAAATACATATACACACTCAAGCCCATGCCTGTCCTCACCCGACCCAATCCTTTTTCCCCAGCTAAACGACGTCGTTCCGTGCCTTTTAATCTGGACCGTCGAGGTCCAAGGATCTAACGGCTGGCAACTATAGGTCCTAATTATATTTAAGTATCGGAAGACTCCCCCCCCCCACCCTCCAGTCTTCGTCTCCAAACACACCCCTAATGAGTTCTGCATAACACCACCGTCCGCCGCCGCAGGAAATCGCCCACGGTGGCGGCTCGTCTCCAAATCATACCAAAATAACACCCTAGAACCCTCTTTCTATCCTCTTTCCAACCCCCAACTTAGTTTCCCTCGAATCTGCCCCAAGTCTTCGAATCTTAAATCTGAAAAACTCCGGCCAAGTCACAAAGTGGTCCAAATCTGACCAAATTCACACCGCCGAATCTCCTCAACTCCCTTAACCCAAATCCACAACCAGTGGTCCTCAAATATCAGTTAAATGGCTCGAATTTTAATTCAAAGTTGGCCGGAAAGCCTAAATTCTCGGAAAGGCTACCAAATCGGTATTACTTGGTCTCCTCATCCTCCTCGTGAAGAATCCATCAGTGGCAAGGGTCATTCATCGCCAAAAGTTATTCAATTATTTTTTAAAAAGAGAAGTGTTACGCCATGGCAGTGAGTTTTCTTTTCTATTTCTTTTTTTCTGTTTTTCTGTATGTTTGAGTATCTGTGACCCAATTGTTTAGTGTTGCTTCCAGTGTGGTTTGAATTTTCAACTTAGGTAGTTTAAATTTTCGGATTAGTTTTGTTCGTTCTGTTAATTGGCTTATTAGATTAATTCTGATTCTTCGTTTGGATAGTTTATTTGTTAGGTATTTGTTAAATTGATTAGTTTAGTTGAAGTTCCTTCTTGTAATTTGATTTTTCTTGTTAGATTTCTTTAGTTCAAATCTGTTTTGAAAGTATTTGGTTCCCGTCTAATTGAATTGGTATTTTGTAAGTTTGATTAAGTTTAGTTTAGTTAATGTTCAAGGTGCATTGGCAGGATAATTATCTCTAGGAGGATTGGATATAGTTGGCTAGACTAGTTTAGTAATTTTGAGTGAATTCAAGGGCGTTGTGGGTAATTGGTAGTTACAAGAATTATGTGGAACCCCCTAAGAGCTTCTAGATGGGGGCTTCTAGGTAATTTGCAAAGGATAGGTGTAGTTACTTGGTTAACAAGTTAATAAATAAAGGGCTAAAGCTGAAAAGAAAAAGGGACTAATAGGGACAACAGAAATGTGAGGGCTGCCCCTCCTTTGGCCTATATAAAGGCATGAATAGTGCCATGAATAAGAAGCTTTTCAGCCATCAAAATTCCCCCCAAATACTCTCTAGCTGCAGATTCACAATGAGATCTGAAATCTGAAATTTCCCTTAGATTGTTTTAGGCTTTTCTATAAATAAAAAACAAAAACCACAACAAAACTTCAAAAATTCAAAACATCACTGTTATACTGCTGTTTGCATTTCAATTTCAAGTTTAATTGCTAGTCAGGTTTCTCTTAGTTCATGGTTTGTTAGTTGAAATTCAGAAACTATTCCATTGGTGTTTGTTTCTGATTGTTGTGGGAATTCTGGGTTGGATTTCAAGTTAAATTGGTGTTCAAGCTGTGTGTGTGGGTGATCTCTGTTTTCCTACTAGGTGTCAAAGTTTTTCTGGGCTTTTTGAGTTAAATCTGAAATTGCTGTTGATTTCTGCCCATCACTGCTGTTTGAATTGCTGAGTATCAGTTTGATTACTTGCTGTTGATCCCTTCTCTTCCTTTTCTGTCATGTTTCCAGGTATGTGACCTTGTAGCTCTTTTGTTTGGAAGTGAATTTGAGGAATGAAATGGAAATGAAGAATTGAAGTCTGGAAACTGTCCAAGCTCACTTGTTTTTTCTGATTTTGTTTGTTGTTTAACTTAGTCTGATTGTTTTGTCCAGATTAGTTGTAGTTGAGCATGTGAGTTACTAGTAGAGTGACATGGTATTAGATGGTTGAATTGATTCATATATGCTTAGATTTGTTTCATTCAAGCTTGATGCATTCTGCAAATGAATAGGTTGAATTAGTTCAGAATTATGGTCTGTTTGTCTATTTTGTTGTGTCGTCAATTGCAATCTGGGCTGTTTTTATATTCCAAACTCACATATCATTTTTCTCTTCAATTCATATGGATTATAGTTAGGAAATAGTGAATTGGTGTTTAGATTGTAGCCTCTGTGTAACGTTGTTGATAGTCGTGTCTCAAGTAAGAAATTGTTTAATTTTCCTAAGGCAAAGTGACATGGGTTGTGAACTGGAATGCAGAAAATCTTCCCCCCTGGTATGTGTGCAGGTTCGAACTGTGAACCTTCTCATGGCGTGCTGAGCCCCATCTTGCTCTAATATTGGGCCTTCTCTCTTTGGCTTAGTTTGGACTGGCATCGTATAAATTCGGGTTTTGAGTTAGGTAGCGGGTCCAAATTAAAAGGTTCTTCATTTTGTTTGGGCCCAAAATTGAACTTGAAGCCCGAACGTCAATATTAAGTAATTAGGACCTTTTATTTTCTTCTAGAGACAAAACAAAAATAGATAATCATAGTTGCTTTTAGGCTTGCCCTTTTAAAATAAAATGAGACGAGCCTCGCCCAATAAAATACAAAATTGTGGGGCCCTCAGTAAAAGTTAAAAAATACTTAGAAATTCGGGACAAGCCGTTTAGCGAATTTCACGTCCTTCCCAAAAGATAACAACGCGTTAGTCTTTTTAGACACGATTTTAATAAAATTACATTAAACTCGGGTGTGCCTTTCATGCGATCCAAATCAAATCCCAAAATGTTGAATAGAATGTGCTTAGGATTGCGGGTACATTTCATGTGACGCGATCCTAAAGCACGCTTTAAACGACGTTCAACTTTCCTTTAAAAAATACATACTGAATAAAAGCAGTTAAAAGTAAAAATTGGCACATAGGTTCTTCATGTAATAAAATCAGATAAATAAGCTAAATGCGATAGTTGAGCGACCTTGCTAGAACCACGGAACCCGGGAATGCCTAATACCTTCTCCCAGGTTAACATAATTCCTTACTCGGATTTCTGGTTCGCAGACTGTTTACAGAGTCATAATTTTTCTCGGTTCGGGATTCAACCGGTGACTTGGGATACCATTAATATCCCAAGTGGTGACTCTGAAATCTTAATAATAAATCTCGTTCCGATTGTTCTTTAAGTGAAAAAACTCCTTTTACGCCCTCGCGGGTGTAGTGAAAAAGGAGGTGTGACAGTTACGACCCAAAATCCATTAAGGGTCGTGCTGGCGCCGGACTCTGCTGTCAGGCAAGCCAACCAAATTACTTAAACAAAATCTCGTTTTTAACATTTTAAAAAACTAGGATTTTTCTTCCATATTTAGAAAATTTTAAAGAATATAGTTTCAAATCAAATAAAAAAGTTAAGCAATTAATACAATACTTCAGACCATCCCAGAACCCGGTGTCACAAGTGCATGAGCATCTACTGATAAGAGCAATAAAATACAACATCTGTCCGGAATACAGTGGGCGAAAGTAAATATAGTACACTAGAAGGGACTACCCTAGCTGCGGCCATCTCGAATGATGCAACTCATCTAGCCCCAGAATCATCCGCGCTGCTATGCCCAGTAAACCACTGGAGTCACATATACCTGTGCAACAAAATGCACAGCAAGTGTAGTATGAGTACAAAAATAACATGTACCCAATGAGTATCCCTCCTAATCCCGAAGGGGTAGAGACGAGATGGTCAACTTTGACACTCACTAGTAGGCCAATGATTATTTATCCTTATTAAATATATTAAACAGTGGATTTATTTTATAAACATGATTCTAATCCAGTTAGAGAAAACAAGTAAACATATAATTCTTTCATGGGAAATTCTCTTAGATTTCTTGTTATTAGTAACAATATGATTTCGAGCCAGAGTGAGGCATGTAACAAACACAAATAAGTCCAGGCAGCAATACAGACATGCACAAATCACACCGAGGCGACAACCCAATCCAACAGAAATAAATATGCACTTACCGAGGGTCGACGGCGCGCCTATAGATGCATCTATTCATACCGAGGCGATCGACCCCATCCACAGATATCAAGCAAATATCAAGTATACACACGAAGGCACACAAATATCCAAGAAAGGTCAATTCCTTTTAATAATTGAAAAAACGAAGCTTAAGACTTTCTTTTTGAAATCCATTTATAATTTTTTATAAGATTTAAGCAATTAAAGCCATCAATGGGTTCACAACTAATCCAAGTATAACATGCTTTTGGGTCCTAGACTACCCGGACAATAGCATAATAGTAGCTATGCACGGATTCTCGTCACCTCGTACGTACGTAGCCCACACAATTAGGAGCACATAATCAATTTAACTCACCTATGAGGTACTTTCCTCCTCACAGGATTAGAAAGGAGACTCACCTTGCTCCGAAGATTCAATATTGGCATTATACATTCCTCCGAAGACTTCAACCAACGCCCCATGCTCTAACACTAGCCAACGATCATACAAATCCATTAATATATGTTGAATTATACTTTACAACCCAATTTATAACCATTCCTAACTCCGAACGAAAAGTTGACCAAAACACCCTCGGGCCCACGTGTCCGGAATTCAAAATTTCTCGAAGATAAAGATTACCATGACCTTAGGAACTCAATATATATAATTTACTCCTAGTTCCATGCTCAAATTCGTGGTGAAATCCAATTTACAATAATTTCTAGGTCTTCCTCTAACCCTCAATTTTCTACCCTTTTTCATACTAAAATCCATATATAATCAATGTATTTAACTCAAAATAGGTAGGAATAACTTACCTTAACATTGTTCATGATGATCCTCTCTTGAACCCTTCCAAGAATCGACCAAGTCATGAAAAATGTGAGAGAAATGGCCAAAATCCGACTTTTAAAACAACCCTCTGCCTTCAAGCATTTTCGCTTCTACGACTCCTCCGCCGCAGGTGCAGTCCCGCTTCTGCTGAAAAATGACCGCATCTGCGGTCCCAGCCTAGCTGCCCAAAACTGCTTCTGCGATGAGTCATCCGTTTCTGCGGATTTCTGACCTCATAAGCGGTCCTGGCTCCCTTCACTCCCAACCGCTTCTGCAGTTCCTCCCTCGCTTGTGCGGGGCCGCTTCTGCTGTCCCATTTCTGCAGAAGCGGACATACCAGCAACCAGCAACTTCTACCTTTCCAAAATCCTAATTTTCGATCCGTTAAGCACCCAGAATTCACCCGAGGCCCCCGGGGCCCCAACCAAACATTCCAACCAGTCCCAAAACGCATTACGGAGTTGCTCGAGGCCTCAAATCACATCAAACAACGGATAAATCATGAATTACACCCCGATTCCAGCTTTATGAACTTTAGAATTTCCAACTTCAACTTTCGATGCCGAACTCTATTAAATCACGTCCGATTGACTTCAAATTTTGCACACAAGTCACATTTGACATTACAGACCTACTCCAACTTCTGGAATCGGATTCTGACCCCGATATCAAAAAGTTCACTTTCGGTCAAACTTCTCAAAAACCTTCAAATTTCTGTCTTTAGCCAAATGCTTTCAAAATGACCTACGGACCTCCGAATTCACTTCCGATCGCGCTCCCAACTCCAGAATCACCATACGGAGCTACTCCCAGTCTCGGAATCCCAAACTGACATTAATAACACTGAAATGCACTTTAAGACAAATTGGTGCAATTTTTTTTGAAAATGCTAACTTCCACAATAGGCGCCAAAACGCTCCCGGGCCATCCAAAACCCGAACCGGGCATACGCACAAGTCCGAAATCATCATACGAATGTACTGAAACCTTCGGATCCAGATTCTGAGGTCATTTACACAAAATTCCAATACTAGTTCATTTCTTCAACTTTAAGCTTTCAAAATGAGAATTCTCTTCCTGAATCAACTCCGAACTTCCCGAAATTCAATTCGGACCACACGTACAAGTCATAACACCTGAAATGAAGCTGCTCATGACCTGAGACTACTGAACGATGCGCTAGAGCTCAAAACGACCGGTAGGGTCATTACAGTCAATAGAGAAAATATATATATAAAATAATGTAACCTAAAAAAAAGTGTAACTACTAAAAAAATACCCCCAACTACTTTTTTAAAGAAAAATAAGCTTTACCCCTACCAACTATTTGTCGTCATTCTCGATAAAAGAACTTTCTCTAAAATATGATTTTAATCCACTAAAACTAAGTAAAGTGTAAACAAAAAGTAAATAAATAAAAGTTTTTGCCTCATTCGTCATGTTTTCCAAATTTATTCAAAGCTTCTAACTACTGCACTTACTATTACAACTGAACACTATTGAAGCTTAAACTTTTGGCTTAGCAAAATGAATGTGATTCATATATAAACACATCGATTTTTATAGGAGCAAAATTTTTAGAGCTCTGATAAGTCCAAATATATTTCACCATTTTCCTTATAGCATAAGTTTCATATCCTTCTAACAAGGTTTCAAAGTTGCAGTACTAACAAAAAAAATTTATTATTTATTTTAACACTTAATTGTATAAAGCTGAAAGCTAGGCTTATAATCATGAACTCCAAATTGCATTGGTTAAACAGAATATTTTTTCTAAAGGTTGCAAGCAACATGATGTGTATAAAGTATATATCTTCAAATAAAAATTCAGAAACAACAAATTTTTATAAATATATATAAGTTATGAAGTTAAAAGTCAACAATCAGGGTCTTTACATGAATATATAGGCTCGCACCAATACTTCACAGTGAAACATAATAACCTATATTTTTTGTAGCTAAAAATAAATTCAATTTTATAGGCATGATATCTAAACATTAGTAAATTCCTTTCTTCCGCCAGGACACGCCATGGTGGAAGCGGTGTCATCACTGCAAAAAGTTCACTAAATATGTGTAACTTATTGATATGTACAAACAACTGATAAATAATTAAGTGACACTGCTTTTGACGTGCAGTTCGCTTGCTCTCCTGGTGACGTGCTCCTGCACTTTAGGTGAGGTTCTGGGGTCGATCTTTTATAAAGTACAATTTTTTGTGCCTTTTCTGCTTAAAATTAACAATAATAATTTTTCATGTAACTTAGTTCCATGGTGAGTTGTCTTAATAATTTTATTTTTCTTTCTTCTTTTTCTTGGAGGGTGAACTTGGTCGAAACCATTTAAAAAATTCGATAATGATAGAGTTTTAAGTGATTGTTTAGTATTTTTTTATATAGAAAAAGAAGTATTTAGTATTATTTCCGGTAAGGATATTATGAAAGCATTTAAAAAAACAAAAAAATTATCGATAAGATTTCATATTTTCTTAAATAACATTAGAATTATTGTTGTTTTAATTTGTATCCTTATAGTGATTTGACAATTGTTCACTTTCTTAAATATCGACATCGCTTACGAAAACTCTTACGTATGCCCCTGTCTTCCGCAACAATACTTATGCAGAATACTTATTTTATATCACAGTGGCCAATCCTAATAAAATTACAATAGCTATTAGACTATATAATACTGTCTGTTATTGACTATAAATGTAATTTCTAAACAGCAAAAGGAATACCTAGACACATGTATATCCAACTTACAATTTCAAGTTTCTTTAATTTTGTCATTATCCTTCTTTTTTAAGAAGCAACGTGATTTCTGCTTTATGGGTGACACCTAGTTCCTAATTCTTTTTTATACAGATAACGGGAAAAATATTTAAGGCACGATAAAAAGTATACCTTAAATATGAGAATGATACTTGTATTCACTCTAACCCGAAGAAGATGTTGATTAGTCAGTATTCGAGGGTCATGAGGCAGTTCACTTCCTATTGTGGTAGAAGGGAAATTTCTGCAAGGAAGATGTATAACTAAGAAATCTTGCTTATTGATTACAAATGACGTGTAGATGAAAAAAAAATAGGTCATTAAACATGATAAGTATAGAACCTAAAAGGAACAACAATCCTTAAGGAGTCCAAATATGTAAAAAGGCCTTAATATATTACCTCCATTATTGCAGCAGAGAGTAACAATCATGTCTTGCGCTAAATGAAAGCAAATATTGCACTTAAAGTTGCCAGCATCACTACAACTACCACTGTTACTGGAGCAAGAAGGACTTGAGGGTGTCCTGGTAGTTGATTTTCCAAACCCACTTGCCATATATCAAATCTAAATATAGGAAATGACTACAATCCCGTAAATGATTAATTAAATCAACAATTAGCAAACTACCACAATACATAACAATCAATCAACTACACCTCAATACGAAATCTAGTTCAGCCAATAATTTGAATCCTCCATATATTTCACTACATTCAAAAAATTGTTGCGAAGATATAGCTGAGAAAGAGGGTTCCATTGAATTCCCTCCATTGAAAATCATACTGCAAATAGGCAAAACGGATATAGATAGTTTATATATAACCTATCGTATTTATGAAAGATCTACGTATAATAACTTCATCAAACAAACACATTGCTGGGGCAACAATCATCACAATTTCAATTAGAATAATTAAACAGCCCACAAAATAAATATTTTCTATAAATTTATTTTTTAACCAATCTAGAGGCGATCCGACATAAAAGTTAATTGTTTTGGGAGTCAGAATGTCTATATATTTTACTGTCTCAGGTCCAAATTATTATTCATGTAGGTCTCCAACTTAATGTAATTTTTCTCAAGAAGTGTTTTCTGTCCATCCATAGCTATGTTTGTAACCTCTTCCATGGTTGATCTTATGATATTTTGCCTAAGCATTTCAACATATTCACAAAATTGAGTCCAATGCATATTGAGATTGCAGCTAGGGAGTAATAGACAAGGTGGTATTGATCATCTAATATCTTTTTTTAATTTTAAATAGAGAGAACTTATTGGAGTCAGCATACGCTACCTCACCTTTGTGCTTCCGGATGATCTAGCTAGCAAATTACCAGAGGAGTAATTTTGCGACTAGCTCAATAATCTTATCCTTACATACTCTAGCGGAGCATCTTTACTAATTCTTTGGCACTTTGTATTTCAGTAAGTACAAGAATAATGAGTTATAAAACTATCACAGTAAAATTTAAACTGTCAAAGAAATTCATGTTTTAATTGAACTAGAAAATACAAGTACTTGATTTTGACTTACAGTGGAAACATCAATCCAATGATTAAGAGCGTTAAGAGGTTTCCCTGATGACGTGTGGTACATGTCATTGCTACTCTTTCAGCTAATTTAACAACTTACCCATTGACTAATAGTGCTGCTGCGACATTCAATATCTAAATTTGCATTTATGCAGAGGCTTGATGTGATCAGTAAGAGTTCAAGCTCTACACATTGACAGTATTTAGAGAAAATCAGCTTCATTTGATTTACAATAACATGTAATCTTTTATAGCAAGTCTCATATATGATAACTTAAAATACCAGGTTAAAGGCTTAAAATTATTTATATTGTTAGTATATATAACTTTGATCTATAAAAGAACATTTTGCAAAGTTCTAATCATGTGATTCAAGGCAGTCCATCACTACTGTGACTATAAAGGGTATTCTGAACCAATATTGCTACGTCATAAGATATGACACAATTATGTAATATGACCAAGTATAGCATATGACAAAAATATGTATAATCCTAGTGTAATGACATAGCATAAAAGGATCCAAGAACATACAATGACTTACCACACACCATTCAATTGGCCCCTGCTCTTTCACCTGAAAGTATACGCCGTAGTATCTCAATATTGTACTATGGCTCTTTCTTGTAGGTTCTGTAAAGTGCAGTGAAGTATACCAAAATCAACTGCAATGATACACAAATATTAGTTATTACATGCTATGATGAGAAAGCCAATCATTCTTCTTATTTTCTTTTTTTTTTTGGAGTCAAAAGGCAACAACAACTGAGATGTGCTTAAGAATGTTCATATTTTCAATTTTGTTCTGCATTAGGCTATGTAAGTAATAAATGAAAAAGAAGCAAATTTTAGCAACCACAATCTCCAAATATTGACGAGAATAAATTTTTAGAATAAACAATATAGAGAATATGTGTATTGATCTCAGTTCAATTTTAGAACAATAACAACAACTCAATTGTAGAACATACTTTGAACTAAATTTGTCCAAAGGGGCCACAAATCGTTGTGCTAGAAGATGAGAAAAAAGATTCTTACATGAGAAGAGAATTTTATAATTTTTTTAGGTGTAACCTCCAGGTCCTGTTAATTCACATTGTATGATTTATAAATCCAAGTGCAAGCTTACATACACAATACAACAGGGGAAAAAAGAAAATCTTAGCAAGATGACTCATCTACTGTAAAACTTCAGAATGAACAACTACTGTTTTCTTCAGGCCATAACTTTACAGTTCTTTTGCCATCTTGCTTATCATATCTTGTGTGTATACTCCTCCAAAAGTAAATAACTCTCGAGTAATATTATCTTTATTCAAGTGTCCAAATATTCAATATGACACGTTCATCTAGTCACTACAAAGATAATTTTCAATATAGTCACGTCAAAGATTAAAAAAATTCTTCTTAAGATGAACGTTATGTTCCCTTTGTCGATGATAAAAGTATTTCTAATGATTTGAGTAAATTAGAATTTCATCTCAAATTTTTGCCTAATTTTAATCTTTAAATGCACTTTTCGATATCCAAGGGCAAATTTTTGTAACCTCAAGGAAAGCCTTGATATCAGCCGCTGATGCTTGTATCATGGTAGACTGTCTAAATCACTTTTGGGATTTTTTTTCCCTCCACTATGCTTGCTGAGATTGGACTCCTTTCTATCTATTTTAATTTCTCAACCTCTTTTTTTGTAGTGAGAAATCACCCCGTCTATCCTTATAGAGTTTAGTGCTTATTACTTGGTTGGGGTGGAACCTTGCAATATAAGAGTTGACTCTTCCTTTCCTATGCTTTTTGTAGACTAAGACTCAGACTAATGAATATATGGGAAAAGGGTCAAAATTACCCCTAGACTATTGGGGTTGGTACAATAATACCCTTCGTCTAACTATTTTGTAAAAATTACCCTCACCGTTATCTTTTCGGCTCAAAGACTGCCCTTACGACTAACAACCCTGTTAGGTAAAAAAAACCTTAATTAATTTCCATGTGTCATCGTCCCATTTTCCTAACTTAAAACTCATCTAAATTAAAATAAACCCACCCAAATTCTAATACCCATAAACAAAAATACTTTTCCCTAGTCTATCCTTCTTCCTCTCCCTCTTCCGTTTCTTTCTCCTCTTTCTTTTCAAAAATATTCCAACATCTAGAACTCTCATACACCCAATTTTTTCCTAAGAAAATAAAACTCAATCTTATAGTTAATCACTTTCCTCTTCCTCTTTCTTTCTCTATTAAATGTACACATCAATACTCCTATTTTTTTCCATCACAAAAATACCATTCATTAACATATTTTCTTACTACACTTCACTGCTTCATAAAATAAGCCCAATCAAGTGTTTATTACAGTCACATTCTCTAATAAGTCGTATTCTATCATATTCTCATGCATATGATCTCAAATATTCCTCTTGATTTAACCATCTTTTTTTTAAAATTGGCGGTGTTGATATAACCAGAAGAGTATCCTCGTACCATAGCTTAATTTATGGACATTATAGGATGTTCAGACTATGGTGAGCCAATGTAGAAGAAAAAGGTCGAGCTCCGAGCAAAGACCAAATAAAACTCTGGTATAATCAAAATTGATTGCGGATTTATCAGGAAATATACAACAAAAAATATTGCAAATGATCAATGACCATTACCATTGACACTCTATTAGTGTTCATATTTGGGTGAAAGTTGTATGACACAAAGTATTGGTGGCTATAAATTTTGGCTGTCTGAACATAAAACTTTAATGGTGTTTGTAGTGATCATTCAAATAGAGTGCAAGGTCAAAAAGTATGAGAAGAAGAGGAAGAAGATATGAATGCCAACACGCTAGAGGGGGGTGGAGGGTGGGGGAGATTTTTCTAAGACGGAGGTATTATTGTACCAACTCCAATAGTCTAGGGGCAGTGTTGACCCTTTTCTATTATTTTAATTTAGGTGAGATTTAAGTTAGACCGGTGAGATGATGACACGTGGAAATTAATTAGGTTTTTTTAACCTAACAGAGTTGTTAGTTGTAAGGGCAGTCTTGGGCTAAAAAGATAATGGTAAGGGTAATTTTTGAAAAATAGGTGGATGTAGGGTATTATTGTACCAAATTCAATAGTTTAGGGACAATTTTGGCCCTTTTCGCTTATTACAAGGGGTGCCGCCTTTCCTGGACCTTGTGTAAACGTGATGGACTGTCCTTTTTTTAACACTCATGTAAATGAAATTAAAAGGAACCCTAGAGAGTATTTCATGTGTTTTAGCATTAACTTTCCATCTGTTAGTTTATATGAGTCCACCAAACTATAGAGTACCTGGTCCTCTATGATTTTTCACTAAGAATACTAGGTAGAAGTAAGTAAAAGAGACACGGGATTTTTACGTGGAAAAATCCCACTCAAGGGGACAAAACCACGACCTACACTTGTAGGATTTTAACTTCACTAACTTGTAATCGCACTATTACTAACCACTTTATAATGACTATATTATAAAGACTTTAACTCAACTAACTAGTGGTACACTTACCACAAGCCACTTTGTCACTCACTAGTTACAAAGACTTTAACTTATGACTAACTCTAGTCACAACACAAATTTAGAAGGTTTGTGATTTTGGTTTCCTAAAACACAACTTCTAAGAAGCAAGATAGAGTTACAATGAAGAGCTAATAACAAGATTACAACTCAACTACGGATGCACATAGACTCATTGTGAAACTGATCCTTTAGTGGAGTTGTCTTCTTGTTCTTGACACACTTGTGACTTCAATGCTTGATTGACTCTTTAATGCTTGAGATAATATCACTAAAGGCTCAAATGAATATTTTGTTCCTTGCACCATGTTATTATACTACCAAAGACATCACAAGGATTATGTCAATTATTAGTACACGCCTCTTCAATAGGAAGTGACTGCTGCACTGTCGCATGAACAATTACAATTGAGTTCCAGATGTATAGTTGACTTATACTTATGTCAGAGAACACCAAGGGATCAGGTCCCTGTCGTGTTCCTCTTTGTAGTAGTTCATTAGCTGGAGTTCAGGCTGAACTTCATTCATTTGAAATGTATACCAAGTGAGTCAGGTTCCCTATCTAGTTCTTAACAATAAGTTTGTTAGATCATAAAAAAAAAGAAATATAAGGCAAAAACGTTGAAAACCCATCAATTACCCTCTTTTTGATGATGACAAACTTAGGCATTGATAGTATCTATTTAGAGAATAAATAACCATATGAGGCACCAGGAACTACCCAAGGTTCCTCCTTAATCAGACCCCCCGTTTCAATCAATTGGTCACCAAGTCCCACTGGCCTTTTGCTTTTGATTCCCCCTTAATTAGATCCCCTGTTTCAATCATTTAGTACACTTCCCCCTTTTGAAATCATTAAAAATTCACAAGCAGGCAAACAATATAAAAAAGTTTAACACAGCCAACTCATGCCACATATGTGCACACAATATGACAGAAAAAAGAAGCCAAAGGAAAACAACATTGTACAAGCAAAAAGAGGAGTTATTTCATTGATATGAACAATGAACTGAGCAAAACAGGAGTAGTAATGGTGAAATCCAGCATGCCATCAGCAAAAAGATAAACAAAAATAGAAACAATAACCACAAAACATCATAACAGAAGATAACTGGTCACTAGGAGGTAACTAAGGGGCACTAAAAGAGGAAGACTGGGAGAGGGAAGCAGAAAGTGTCTTAAGAACCAAGTCTAGTCGGGCATTTGCAGAACTGCTCTTCAAGCAGTTTTGCGCGAAGCTTATCATTTTCCTTTGTCAACCGGTCAACTTATTCATTTGTGGAATTAATGAAACCGGGTCCTTTAACAACTTGACCGAGCTGAGTTTCTAGTATGGCATTTTGAGCCCTCAGCCTTCTAATCTCTTCAGAAGCAGCATTTTGAGCATTGATCAGGTGAGAAATAGTCGAGATGTTTCCACCAACCTGTTCTACGCACTCACATTCTTCCAGAGTAGTTTTATAGAAGGTTTGCTTGCATGTGCCCACTTCGGGATTACCCAAGGGAACCTTGTAAAACTTAAACACTTGAGTGAGGAGGAATCCATATGGAAGCCCATGATTCCCACCTTTAAAGTTTGCCACCTTTTACATATGATCTATCATGATTGCTGGGAGATTGATCGGGAAAAACTCATCAAGAGCTTCCATAGGAATAGATCAGACTTTGTAGTAATATACCGCCTCTTAGAGCAAGGTAAAACACTGTATTAACCAGCTCAAAGAGAAGCTGATACTCAGGAAGTAGCACTTTCTTATGTACTTGTTCCCCCTGCTAAATAGCTTGCTCTTTCACGATAGATTTCCTAAAATTAGCACCACAAACATCTTTGGCCGAGGACATTCTTTCACACGGAATTAGGAGAACCTTCCCCAATGCTGAAGCATCAAGTAAAATGTCTACTCCATTTACTAGCACACAGATGTGATCCCCCTCAACAGTGAAGAGAGATACGTATAAAATTTGTACCGCATCTTTGTACACTATAGGTATGTTCTCCTGAAACAAGTGTTCCCATTGCTAAAATTACACTATCTCCAGAATTTGCCTCATACCTACCATCTCTGAGATTGTCGGGTCAAACATACGACCCCACAAGACTTTCTGATCATTCAACAGATTTCTTATTCAAACTTACAAACCCCATAGTATCTCCTTCAGACATAACTTTCTCAGCTACACTCTTCTTAGACTTACTACCCAACAAAATAGTTAAGAAATCTGCATGGGATTCTGTACCAATAACATCGGCTTCTCATGTCGATCTTCCGTTCGGCCAATTGGACAGCATCATCTTCGTTTAGTTTACTATTAACGTCCCCCAATCCCTAGTTGTACAAGTACAACCCAGAATCTTCCTCTTTCATATTGATGAAAGCGCTAGGCACCTCTTAACAGTTCAAAGTCCCCCCTTGGCTTACCCAGCTTTTAAGGTGAGAACAGCGGATTCAATATCAATAGCTGTGGATTCGATTCCTATTCTTATATATGCAACCTAAGCAGCTACTTTTGTCCGTGCATATCTTAAATCATGCTTTTCACAAGTTCGGTACGCTAGAGGGTGACGAAGGAACACTAGTTCTATTGGCTCTAAGCCCGCATTCTTCCTAGCAACCGAGTCGATGTCAAAGAAACCGAGCGAGGGCCTTCTCTGTGCATTCATGTGCAGCTAGGGGAGTTGCAGGACTAATTTAATTTCCAAAGCTATAAGTCCTAGACTAGAAAGGAGATTTGCTTGGTGTTAAGTCAACTCTACTAGATGCAGTTGCCCAGGAATCCAATGCACTAACTCCTGGACTTAGACGATATGCCCTTAGGGATACGTTAGCAAGTAATCCCTCTCACTAGTTGCCTTTCAAAGGCATTTTTACATTATCCCATTTCCACGTGAAAGCAGATAAGAAGTCTCGTCTTCATCCTATTGTGATGTCATCTCTATTAAACCTGCTATTCCTATCATGCTATTGCTTCTGTCTTCCAACCATCTAAGACCGGATTCAATAGCAGCTCCTGCACCCATTGATTTTGCACCTTCTAACATCTCGAGCTCGGTATTGTACCTTAACCTCAGTACACTTCACACCCACCCAATCGTGAGAAAATGACGATTCACTAAAAACTTCTCTTTTTGTTTTGACGTTGTCAACATCCCGAAAGAAAATTCCTTTGTTAGTGATTCGGCTTTCTATCTTAAAAAAGATAACGAAATTTCGAAGAAGCTCTTTTAAGAATATTTCCCGCACTTCTTCAGTAAATTTTCCTACTTTATTATGCCGATTCCTCTCTCCGTATATTTTATGTTAGAAGGAAGGCAAAAGCTGACTGGTGCTTTGTTTAGGGACGGGAGCCACTCCTTCTTTTCCGAGTTTGCCTAGGAGCTCCTGTCTTAAAAGACGAATACGAATTAGTAGGGCTGCCCCCAATAGCTCTTTTTGAATGGACATCTGAGATAGCATCAAGCCGAGCACAAAACAGATCTGGGCTGCTAATAAGGAGGACTGTTAAGCCTTCTAGCATAGGTGATGCCTTCCCAAGGTCTGGTCTCTTCGGTACAGGTACGGACTTTGAGAAGACGGCCTTTTTCTTTTACTGTGTGGAATAAGAGCGGGTGCCTTTCATTTATCAAGACTAGATAAACCAAAGCAGTCTACGATTGCCGGGTTTTTTAGGAATGGAATTTATAGGAAGATTAGCGGAACCGCCAGGAATCAGTACTGCGTCGACTGCTATGTGCTAAAGACTGCGGAATAAGAGCTCTTAGTCCTTTCGGCACGGCATAAAATAAAGGCTGTTCTTGTTGCGGGTTTATCAGAGCTTGAGAATCTAGCTAGGGCTATTTGAACTAATAAGGAAAAGTAGGCATGCTAAGTACATTTTGATGGCATTGAATCGGAAGATAGCCTATCTAAGAGAAGATGAAATAGCAAGTGCTTGAGAAGAAAAGAAGCTGTGAGGGAATGCGCTCTGACTGATATCATTCAGGCAATTCCATTCTTACTGTCCTAGGAAGAAGGAAAGGATAAAAGATCCCACGAACAGGGTTAGCGTAAGAAGAGCTTTTGCAAGAAGGGCGTCGTTCTCAGATGGGCAGATGGAGCTGTTAGAAAGAATTACCGATCGTCGGGAAGAGAAGGGGAATGAATCTTTTTTTTGGGGAATAAGCACTCTTGTCGCGTCTGGAGTTGTAGATAGTAGGGGGAATCGCCTTTCGAGTTGTTAGAAAAAACACAGTTGTTAAAGTGAAAAGAACTCTATTTTTTGACTTTTAAATAAGAATAATTATCCGATCAAGGGCTAACCCACGCACAGAGAAGGAAGAAGCTATCTCAATATCCTTCACACAGATGACATTTATCTTTCCCATGACTACTTAGTATGTCTCAACAACCGTGTCGCAGAGAAAGAAGAGGGCTCTTTACCAGTATCATTGCTTCTTAATATAAATGTTTATTTTTCATAGCTCTGATACCATTTTGGGGGGGATTGTTTGAGTTCATCTTATTTTTCATAGGATCTTTTTTATGTAGTTGTGGAATTAAATGCTTTTTCATGATTATCTGTAGCTAATGAAATTAACCTTGAAATTTCTTTTATATTTTCAAGTGTGTATTCTAAGTATTTAATATCTTTAGTTTTCTGATATTCTTCTATATTTTTTTCTAATATTATTTTTGACATATTTATATGTTTTAGAATTTCTAACCAGTACTTAAAATATTTGTAACTATCAATTTTTGATTTGTTCATATTAATACTGAGATGTATACCTGTTGATACATATATCCATGGTTTCTATATTTCTCAGTGTTATTTCTTTTCTGTGTTGATAACTTTCAAGTTTATCTTCATAAAATTCAATTTCATTTTCTATAGTTAATAAAGCTTTATTACGTAATTTATTATATCTAATAATATCTTTGCAGGTTTTAATATTGTATTTAACACAATCTATTTTTCTATTTATGTTACTGAGGTTTTTAAGAAGTTTCCATTTCTGGGTATTATAGAATCTTATATAATGAAAAGTGTTATGTTTCATTTATAAAAAGATTTTATTAACTTGATATGTGATCATTAGTCTGAATATAAATCTAGTTCATATAGATCTAATATATCTATTTCATGTGATACAATTAGTTCCGTAAATGCTTGTTCCATTACATATATTATTTCAAAAGTAACTAAAATATCGTAAATTTTTCTTTTAACATCGTTATTAAGTCTCTTAAAGATATATAACATAAGTATTTTGTAGTCAATATTTTCTTCTAATAAATACGTGTGGTTGTTCATTTAGATTTATTATTTATCCTTATCATGTGTTTACTAAACATATTCCCTCTAACCTCTTTGTTTATCATAGAGTTTATCATATTTTAATAAGTTATACTGAACAATCTTTTCTGGTCACTACCATGTTTTTCATGCTTCAATCATTTACCCTAACAGCGCCTCAACTCTGTGTACTCCCCTAAACGGCTTCCTTGCCTACTGGTTTCCACTTTAGGATGGCATAGTCTGGGCTTAACTACTCTCAGCATTATTAGACAGGCAAACTTTCTCAAGATGTTCTTTATAACAGTACTATAACATGATAAACAATTATGATATTTAAGAGATTATAAGGAATATAAGAGTTTAGTTAAACATGATTATAAATAAACTTACCTGGTTTTGTAACTCGTTTGAATGCTCCATAGCTGTTTTAGATACTTGTAAATAACTCAGATATTTCTTACAAGAGAGAAGATAAGAGAGAATATTAGAGAGAGAAGGTAAGGGTGAGGATGTCTGAGGATGTCTTCCTTCCTCGGATTTACATTCTATATAAAGAAAATTAAAACAACTCTTACTGTTTACAAATGACTCCTACTATTCATGAACGACCTTTACTGTTCATGATTATGACATATACTATTTACTTTATGACTCTTACTATTCATGAACGACCTTTACTGTTCATGAATATGACATATACTATTTACTTTATGACTCTTACTATTCATGAACGACCTTTACTGTTCATGAATGCGACTAGTACTATTTACTTTACATTATATGTTTCTAGTAGCTGTCTTCTTCTTTTGTCTTCTTGTTGATACCTTCATTCTAGTTGGACTTCTGGTACATAGTTATCATCTCCGTTGCACTTTGAACATATGTGGTCTGGATATTTGTGTCCTACTAGTTTGCAGTATCTTGTTAATAACTCGTTTGAAATAAATTCTTTTTTCAATGCTCTGGTAGTTGGTTGCATTTCTGGTTTTAATAATGATAAAATCCATTTCTGGACTTCATCCATATCTCCTTGTCGTAGTTCCTTCGAGTTGGCATATATCATCAATTGGTCTCTGGAATAGTAGCTCCAGATAGCATTTCCTTGTAGATAATTGTTAGCTAGTTCTTGAATAATAGTTGCTATACCAATTATTCTTTTATTAGCATAGAAACTTGGTATCTCCATTTTCTGTATCTCCGGTTGTTTCTCTATCTCTTCCGGTATTATCATATCTCGTGTTAGTCCTATTTTTATCACCTGTATTATGGGTTTTATTTCATCATATAGTATTTCCGCTGGTGCTGTATAGAATTTGATGAAGAATAGGTTGCCTTTTGTAATTCTCTTGAAGGTGACAAATGCTTTGTATAGCTCTGGTATTCCAATTATTTCTTCTCCGTCATGGGTATATACTGTGCTGAGTAGTCCGTAGTTGTAACATGTTTTTACTAGGTTTGCTTTTGTTTTTGGTTGGGCTATAAGCCTATTATATCCCTGTAGTTTTTGGGTTACATAATCTTGTGTTGGATCTGTAGTAGTTGTTGATCTAGGGTTTAGGTTCAGAAATGTCTGGATTTTATATATATTCTCAATATATGTTTGAGTAATATGGTTATATACCTTTTTGTTGTGGTGTAGGCTATTAGCATAGGTTGAAGTTTGTGGGGCTATAATTATTGCTTCTCTTGGCTTTTTTGATGTAAATGGCTTATCAAATACGGTATTTAGGTTTACATTGATATGTGGCTTTTTGCTAACTTGTTTGCTTGTACCTGCAGCTGTATATAAAGCAACTGTGTTATGGGTTTTTTGGAGTTTCCCAACGTCTCCTTCTACCTCTGGAAGTTTAGAGTCTTCCGATTGACTTAGCTCCGCATTTTTATAGTCATGCTGCTGACTTTCTAGCTGTTGTAATCTTTTTCCCATACTCTCCATCTGTAAGGATAGAGTAGTAAGGATTGTAAATATGTCTTTTGATTCTTGGCTTTCATCTGTTTGGGTACCTTTGTCTTGATAGGTAGTCTGCAATAACATTCTTGTCAGTTCGTATTACTTCAATTGTAAATGTAAAATTTTGTATATTTAATACAAGTCTCCTTATTTCCTTTGTAGTTACTGAATCCTGTACTTTCCGAGTTATCCACCATTTTACTTGTGTATTATCTGTTCTTACTATAAATTTGTTATAAACAATATATGGCTCAAATGCTAACAAACATTTATATAATCCAAATAGTTCTTTCCTATTTATTTCCCATTTTAATTGTGGTTCCGTGTATGATCCGGAATAATATCTACAATGGTGTTCAATTTTTTCATTATCATATTTATATTTTAGAACTCCTCCGTAGCTGTGATCACTAGAATCAGTTTCTACAATATATGTAAATTGTTTCTTTTCATCTGGAAAATATAGTTTTGGTAATTTTTTACACATATTTTTTATCTTCTGTATATGTATTTTATCTTTTTCGTCAAAATGATATTCTATGTCCTTTTTTAATTTTTTCTGTAATGGTTTTAAGTTTTCTGCTAATTTAGGAATATATTCTCTTACTTGGTTAACCAATCCTAAAAATGATTGTAACTTCTTTTTTGTATCAAGTGTTTCATTCAAGTTAATTATTTTTTGTACTACATGGGTTTGCATTTTTATTCCGTTTTTATCTATTTGTATACCTAAAAATTCTATTTGATTTTTCATTACTTCTGCTTTCTTTTTACTTAAACTTATTCCTGATATTTCTACAATGTGTATGAATTTTTCTAGTAGTTTTATATGTTCGTTCTCTGTTCTAGAATATAGCAATATATCATCTATATATATTATACAATTTTCTAATTGGTTGAAGTAATTATCCATAAAATGTTGATACCTACCTGGTGCATTTTTATATCCAAAAGGTAATACGTTCCATTCGTAAAATCCTTGTGGTACTGTGAATGCTGTTAACTTTTTAGATTCATCTTCTAGTTTTAAATGGTAAAATCCTGATTTACAGTCAAATTTACTAAAATAGTTATATCCTTGTATTTGTCTAATTTTCAGTATTTTATTTGGTATCGGATAATTATATGTTTTTGTTTTTGCATTTAAGTTTCTATAATCTATAACCATACGGCTTTTTCCTCTTTTTTGTTCACTATGCTTATTTACTATAAATGCTGGGCTAGTATGTTTACTATTACTTTCTTGTATGTAGTTATTATCTAATAATTCTTTTATATGCATTTTAAATTCTGTTAAATCATTAAAATTGTATTTTAAAGGTTTTTGTGTTATTATGCTATTTTCATCTATTAGTTCAATCTTTATTTTTGTTTGATGTTTTTCCCATCCTTGGAGTGGATTATCATTATATAGTAATTCTAGTTTATCTTGTAGTGGTTTTATCTTATTTATTGAGAAAATGATTATCTCTATATTATGGTTACTTTGTATTACATTTTCTAATTTTTGGGTAATCTTTTCACTTCCTTTAATCCAGGGTGTTGTTTTTCTTACTTTATTATTTACTCTTTTTGCTCCTAATTTTTGTTTACACGGGGTAGTAAACCACCAATGTGTTTTTGTTATAATATGTGGGTATAATTTATCTAAAAATGGCATTCCTAATAATATATCTTTATTTGTGAATTCGTAACTATATATTTCTTCTATGGTTAATATTTTATCCCATATTTGTATTTTTATATTTCTTGCTTTATATGTTATCATACTTCCTTCATTATTAAATCCTGTAACTACTATGGGGGTTTTTAGCTTTTCCCATTTACTTTCTGGTAAACAATTATGTCTACACATATTAGCTTCTGCTCCTGTATCCACCATAGGTGTATAATATCTATTATAATATCCTTCTACTATTATTTTGGAAAGTATGTATATTTTTGGCATTATATCAAAGTTCTTTTTATTATTATTTTCTTATTTTCATAACTTATTGTTAATTGCCTATCTTCTAATTTATATGGTTTGACTTTTTCTAACCATTTTATCCCTAGTGTAATATTTTTATCTCCTTGATATATTTTAAAATTTATTAATATTGGTATTCCTCCAATAATTAATTCTTTTTCAGTTGTTTCTTCGTTTTTTCTTAACGCTTTTGGTAGTTCTGAATTTTGTTGTTCTATTGTTACTATCTCTTGTTCTGGTATTAGTTCTCTTATAACATAATTCTCTTCCTGCCCTGTATTTATTAGTATTAAATATTTTCTTTGGTCCATTATTCCTGTTATATAATAATGATGTGGGTTTATTTCTTCTATTTTTTGTTCTATTAATTTTTGTGGAGTGGTATAATTTATTCTTTTTGATGTACTTCTTGATGTACTTCTTGATGATGTTTCTGGCATTTCATTATTTATTCGTTTTGATGTGCTTAATCTTTCTTTTACTATTTCTAAATCTTCATCCATGTCTATTTCTGTATAACTGTAATCATTGTTGTCTATAACTGATACTATTCTTTCGAATGGATTTTCTATTTTTATTTTATTTATTTTATTTTTAGCTGTTATCTTATGTTTTGTTGTTAAGACATATAGATTTTTACATCTTGCTGTGAATATTTTACTTCCTGGTGCTAATTCTATTCCAGACATTTTCCAGTATAATACTAATGATTTATCTATATTTTTATCATCTACTGCTACTGAATAGTTAGCACTTACTATAAATTTAAATTTTTGGTATATTAAGTTACCTCTTACAGCACTTATTATACTCTTTTCTATAGGTTGTACAATCCTATCATCTGCCAAGTATATTTCTATAGGGGTATCTATTCCTTCCCTAAAACATGCTTTTATTAGGATCTCCGTTCCTCCTAAGTGTACATATTTTATTGGATTTTTTGCTTTTATATCTTGTATTTCTTTATTTAGTAGTCTTTTATTTAAAATTGGTATTTGTGCTTTACCTTTGATGTATTTACAATCTATTATATGTTCTCTTTGGCTTACTACATAGTATTCTTCTTTTTGTCTTTTAAACCAATTCTTTATTGTTGGTACTTCTAATATTTTGTCTATACTTAGATCCAATTCTTTTCCTTTTATTTGTTCAAATATATTAGCGTCAAATATTATTTTTTGTTCTGAAGATTGTTCATCTTGGTGTTCTTCTTGTTGTATAATTTGTATATCTTTTTCAGTCATAATTTTCTTCATCTGACTCTTCTATATCCTTGTTTATTTCATTTTCAGAGAACTCGTTTTCTGATATCTCATATATGCTGTCTTCACTGCTTAATTCATAATCTACATATTCTACTTGTGTATATTTATCATTATCTATCAATATTTCGGTAATTTGTTTCTTCTTTGGGTTTTTTGGTAATTTACAATCTTTGGCTAAGTGTCCTAGCTTTCCACAATTATAGCAAGTACATTCTGTTAGTTTTTTCTTTTTCCTATATGGTTTTTTATGTTTATAATTTTTTACATAATATCTTCTTCTTGGTTTCCTATATTTATACTTTGAATATTTTGATTTAAATTTCTTTTTCTTTCCTTCTTTTTTGTAATATTTATCTGTGCAGCCAAATTGGGGTGCTATTCTACTTTTGCAACATGCCAAATTTTTTACTAATATTTTTTCCATTTTCATGTTTTCTTTATATTTTTCACATAATTCTATAAACCAGTTTTGTAGAAATTTTATCCTTACTCCTAATGTATCTGCTAGTCCTGCTTCGTTCCAACTTTTTATTATTTTTGAGCTAAAGGGTTCTGGTAATTTTGTAAAATATAATTTTCTTATCTCTTTACTTTCATCTGGACTATATGTTCCTTTATAATAATAGTCTCTAAATGCACAAGTATATTCATCTATATAACACATATTACATATTGCTAATTTTGTCATTAAATTTCTATTTGTAATTTTTTCTTTATTTTGTTCTTCTACTTCTGTTGTCATACTACTAAATTCATTTCTTATTGCTATTTCATATTTATTTAATATATCTGTAACTGTTGTTGTAGTTGTACCGTCAAGTTTTTTATTACTCCTTAATGTGTCTAAGCTTTCACTTGATAAATTTTGTAACCATAATTTTACAGTTCCTATTAATGTTCTTTCTATATATCCTGGTGTTTCCGTTATTGTTATTTTATTATCTATTAGTTGTTTTGAGATATATCCTATCCATAATTGTATTGTTTTATTTATATCTGCTACACAATCTAGATCTAAAAAATTATATTGTTCAGTTATCTGTCTTGGTGCCCATTTCTTATTTAACCTTTTATCCCATAATGTTTTGTTTCTGTCATATGCATCATAACTTACTCTGTAATAGGTTGGGTTTAATTGTTTTGGATTTTTTATTCCTGATATGCTTGGTTTATCTTCGTTCATATCTCCTGTATTTATTTCTGGGTTTATTTTTATCTTTTCTGTTTTTTCTATAAGTTCTGTGTATGTTTCACTTGTTTCTGAATAGTTTTCTCCTAGTTCTGTGTCTTTATCACTTTGGTCATTTATTTCGTTTATACTTATTTTTGATGGACTCTCCTGTACTTCTTCTAACTGTAATTTGAATCTTTCTATCTCATTTGTTAGTTTTAGTTCTTCTTCTTCTTCTTTACGTTTTTCCTTTTCTTTTAGTTTATTTGCATACATCTGTTTTAGCATCTCTAATTCTTTTTCTAATTCTGTTATTTTAGTGTTTTTTACTTCCTCTATCTGTTGTATTTTTTCTTTAGCTTGCTGTTGTATTTCTTTAATCTCTCGTTTTCTATCTATTTCTTCGTTTTCTTTTGTTATTCTAATCATGGCGGTTAAACTATCCTCTAGTTTTACAGTTTCTTTTTCTAACATTAAGTTTAGGTTATTTCCTATTTTTTTATATCTTCTTCCTAAGTTAGAAAATATTATTGTTATTTTTAATCCTTCTGGATTCTCATATGTTTTCTCTTCTAATGCGAATTCTTCTTTATTCATCTTTTATCCTTTAGATAACAAATATATTTATATTCTGTTTTAGATATTATATCGATTAATTTGGACAGCCTAGCTTTGTTTATTTTTGTGATACTTAAGTATTCATATTCTATATATAGTTTCTTTAGTTTCTTCCTAATTTTCTGCGATTTCTTAGTTATTTTGATTGTTTCACTGTTTTGCGGGTTTGTACTATTAATGTCAGTGTTATTTTTCATGATTTGCTTCTTAATATAAATGTTTATTTTTCATAGCTCTGATACCATTTTGGGGGGATTGTTTGAGTTCATCTTATTTTTCATAGGATCTTTTTTATGTAGTTGTGGAATTAAATGCTTTTTCATGATTATCTGTAGCTAATGAAATTAACCTTGAAATTTCTTTTATATTTTCAAGTGTGTATTCTAAGTATTTAATATCTTTAGTTTTCTGATATTCTTCTATATTTTTTTCTAATATTATTTTTGACATATTTATATGTTTTAGAATTTCTAACCAGTACTTAAAATATTTGTAACTATCAATTTTTGATTTGTTCATATTAATACTGAGATGTATACCTGTTGATACATATATCCATGGTTTCTATATTTCTCAGTGTTATTTCTTTTCTGTGTTGATAACTTTCAAGTTTATCTTCATAAAATTCAATTTCATTTTCTATAGTTAATAAAGCTTTATTACGTAATTTATTATATCTAATAATATCTTTGCAGGTTTTAATATTGTATTTAACACAATCTATTTTTCTATTTATGTTACTGAGGTTTTTAAGAAGTTTCCATTTCTGGGTATTATAGAATCTTATATAATGAAAAGTGTTATGTTTCATTTATAAAAAGATTTTATTAACTTGATATGTGATCATTAGTCTGAATATAAATCTAGTTCATATAGATCTAATATATCTATTTCATGTGATACAATTAGTTCCGTAAATGCTTGTTCCATTACATATATTATTTCAAAAGTAACTAAAATATCGTAAATTTTTCTTTTAACATCGTTATTAAGTCTCTTAAAGATAGACTTAATTAACCTTATGAAACATATAAATATGTCAAAAATAATATTAGAAAAAAATATAGAAGAATATCAGAAAACTAAAGATATTAAATACTTAGAATACACACTTGAAAATATAAAAGAAATTTCAAGGTTAATTTCATTAGCTACAGATAATCATGAAAAAGCATTTAATTCCACAACTACATAAAAAAGATCCTATGAAAAATAAGATGAACTCAAACAATCCCCCCCAAAATGGTATCAGAGCTATGAAAAATAAACATTTATATTAAGAAGCAAATCATGAAAGATGGGACTCCGAAAGTGCATTTGGCTGGGTTCAACTTCAAATCGTACTTCCTCAGTCTCTCGAAGAACTTTCTCAAGTTTTGGATGTGATTATCCTGTGTCCTGGACTTGACTATCACATCGTCCACGTACACCTCTATTTCTTGATGCATCATGTCATGAAAAATGGCAGTCATGGCCCTCATGTAAGTTGCCCCAGCATTCTTCAGACCAAATGGCATAACCCGATAACAGTAAGTGCCCCAAGGCGTGGTGAAGGCAGTCTTCTCGACGTCTTCTTCATCCATCAATACCTGATGATACCCAGCATAACAATCTACGAAAGACTGGATCTCATGTTTGGCACAATTATCAACAAGGATGTGGATGTTGGGCAATGGGAAATTATCTTTGGGACTCGCTCTATTCAAATCTCAGTAATCTACGCATACCCGAGTCTTCCCATCTTTTTTCGGCACTGAAACTACATTTTCTAACCATGTGGTATACTAGACTACCCGAATCACTCCCGTTTTTAGCTGCTCTGTGATCTCTTCTTTAATTTTGTCACTGACCTCAGTTTTGAACTTTCTTTGCTTTTGTTGAACTAGGGGACAATCAGGGTGAATTGGCAATTTATGAACCACTAGATCAACACCTAGTCCTGGCATGTCATCGTATAACCAAGCAAACACATCTTTAAATTCAAAAAGGAGTTGAATTATCGCGTCTCGCGTTTTCTCATCCGTGTGAATGCTTATTTTTGTCTCTCGGATTTCTTCAGGAGTTTCTAAATTAACCGGTTCGGTGTCATTCAGATTTGGCTTAGGTTTATTCTCAAAGTGTTCCAATTCTCGGTTTATTTCCCTAAAAGCCTCTTCTTCATCATATTCTGGTTCTGGGTTCATTATTTCACAATTAAATAGCTCTTTGTGATCTGGGCGTGAAGTCCGCAAGCATGTTATATTTAAAGCCGCATTATTATAACTGAAAGAAAAGATAAAGAAAAAATAACAAAAATCAGAACAAAGGGAAAAATGAGAAAACAATGATGATTTTTTTTTTAATTTTCTTGGAATTTTGAAGAAAACAATGTTTACAACTCAGGAATTCAAAACAATAATTGAAGGGAAGAAAACATCCAAGTTATATCCTGGAGATAACTTGTGATGCAGGAAAGGTGGCAGGACAGGTCTACCCGGACTTCTGCCTAGTCGGGAATGGTGTGGCCTCCCAGTTTCGAAGTTTGGCGTTTGGTCCCATATATAGCATCTCGGCGGTGCTGGTGCCTTCTCATGGTTGAACCATGTGAGCCTCGTAGAGCATTTCTCTCATTGCCCCACATATCTCCTCGATTTCCTCAACTGTGAAAACCTCATCGTCTTCTTCTTCAGTGTATCTTGTTCCGACGAAAGTTTCATATAAATCCGGCAGTGGCCGGGGCAGTTTACACCCCCCATTCTTCTTCTTCTTTGCCCACTCTTCATCTTCTGGAGTGGGTTGAAAACCTATCCCAAAAAGTTTCTTGGCTGAAGGCAAGGTGATGGGTTCCGTTATTCCTTGTAATGTTCGTCCGAGCCCTTTCCCTGGCCAGAATCCGTGCCGGATCATCTCCTTAGCCACCATGATCGAGGCGTTAGACAAGAAGGGTTGGGGGCAAGGTCTTCCCTCTTCATACTGCTCTGCTAACACAACTTCGAAAGCCTGATAGACCGTGTGCTCGCTCCCTTCCCTTGGTTCAAGATATGGGATGGATGGGTCCCGATAAATAGCCTGCTCATATTCTCCGTGGACCACAATTTCCCGGTCTTCGTACTCAAACTTCACCATTACAGCTCCTGCTGCATGAATCCAAGGTCTGCCGAGGAGAAAATTGTAGGACGTATCCATGTCAAGCACCTAGAAAGTTATTTCAAACTCCACTGGTCCTATGGTCAACACCAAGTCTATTTCCCCAAGGGTGTCTCTCTTGATGCCGTCAAAAGCCCTTACGCTGACATTATTGGGGCGGATTCTTCCGGTCCCAATTTCCATTCTCTGTAGCGTGGAGAGCGGACAAATGTCAACGCCTGAACCTCCATCCAACATTACCCGCTTGACGTAGTAGTCTTCGCATTTAACTGTTAGATGCAAGGCTTTGTTGTGTGCCGCTCCCTCTGGGGGTAAATCGTTCTTGCTGAAAGAGACCTGGTTAACGGCAAAGAACCTCTCCGTCATCCGTTCCAGTTGTTCAACTGAGGTTTCAACTGGTACGTATGCTTCGTTCAGGGTCTTGAGTAAGATCTTTTGATGTTCGGTTGACCTCATCAGCAGAGATAGCATGAACACTTGCTCAGGGTACTTGCGTAGTTGATCTACCACTTCATAGTCTGGCATTTTCATCTGTTGGAAGAAAAATTCCGCTTCTTCAACGCTTACAGGCTTCTTTGGTGGGAAGCGTCTCCGTGTGGCGTTGTTTAGCTCTTGGGTGTTCGAATACCTTCCAATGAAAGTATTTTCCGGAAGTTCTCCCATGACTTCTCTACCTTTGTATGTAATAAACGTCCTCTGATAGTTCCATGGTACTGTGGACGGGTTTGTCATCGGCTTTTGTGGCACGCGTCCGATAACCACTGGCTCATTCAGCCGAGGTGGTTGAATTGTCCCCCGGACCACATAGGCCCCTTTTGGTACGTACATAGGTTTTGCCCTTTTGACTTCAAACCTCTGTGGTTTCTCTGCTCGACCTCGTGGGACGTAAAGAACTTCATTCCTTACGGGCACCATCGTTTTCTCCACCTTCTCTTTGGTGTCTCCCTTGATAGTACTGACCTTCTTTTCCCCTTTCTCTAGCTCTGGGGTGGTTTTGGGCTTTTTCCCTGCGTCGACGATGGCGATTATGGCTTTTAAAGCATGATCAAATTATTTGTCTTCGCAGATCATTCCAATTAGCGGCCCGTCGTTATGAGCTGGCAACGGATTGTTGGTCACGTTTGGGACCTCCTCGTCCCTTAGCTCTATTTTCCCCTACTCTATTAAATTCTCGACCACTCTTCTCAAAGCCCAGCAGTCGTTTGTATCGTGCCCTTCTGCTCCTGAATGATAGGCGCACCTAACACCGACTTTGTAAGAAGGTGATGCCGGATTGTGCCTTGTTTGAGGGACTGGCTGTAGGAAACCCAACTGGACTAGCTTCGGGAACAAAGTAGAGTATGGTTCACCGATGGGCGTGAATGTCCGTCTTCTGGGTAGTTCCTGAGGGCGGAAGTTATTTTGAGGAGGTTAGGGATTATAGTGGTTGCGGTAGGGAGGCTGATTTCTGGGAGGTGGATCTTGGCCTCGATTGGCTTGCTGCGGCGGATGGACATAAGGCTGGGTGTTCATGACCATGTAGGGTTGAGGAGCATATGCCACATTTGGGTGGGGGTAGTAGTGTTGTGGGGTCCTTTCTGGAAAACGGGGTCTGGGATTACGGTATTTTCTTGCTTCTGATGCTGCCATGGCCATTTCTTCCTTTTTCTTTCCTCTTGCCATTCCTCCGGACCCGCTCTGGACGGCTTGGGAGGTTGCCCTTATAGCTGCCTGACTTAAGATTCTACCCGTTTTCAAGCCATTCTCCACCATCTCCCCGATCTTGATTGCTTCCGCAAAAGACTTTCCCATAGCTGACATCATGTTCTGGAAATAGTCCGAATCTTGAGCCTGGAGAAACGTAGTGACCATTTCTATCTCGTCCATGGGAGGTTTTACCCTCGATGCCTGCTCGCGCCACTTAATAGCATATTCTCTGAAACTTTCTGAAGGTTTCTTCTTCAAGTTGGACAAAGAATTTCGGTCTGGTGCTATGTCGATGTTATACTGGAATTGTCTCACGAAATCTCTAGCGAGATCATCCCATATATGCCATCGGGATATTTCCTGGTCCATATACCATTTTGAGGCTATTCCTACCAGACTTTCCCCAAAATATGCCATTAGCAATTCCTCTTTTCCGCCGGCTCCCCGCAATTGGTTGCAATATTTCTTGAGGTGAGCAATGAGGTCACCGTGCCCGTCGTACTTCTCAAACTTTGGGGTCTTGAAACCCACTGGTAGGTGCACGTGAGGGAACATGCATAGATCGGTATAGGAGACGCTCTTCTGTCCGCTCAAACCTTGCATGTTCTTCAAACTCTGCTCAAGGCTTCTCATTCTTTTGGCCATCTCATCTTGTTCAGCAATTTTGGGGTTCTGATCCTGCCCAGGTGCAAACTCGCACTAAGGCTGTGGAGGATGAGTGCTGGTGGCGAACCGAGTTGGTTCCATTGAGAAGGATGGTGCTTGGAATGTAAACGAGGATGAGTCAAAATTTGGCTTGTGTGTAGCAGGTTGTGCCGTGATTGGGCAGGGAGGTGCAGTAAAGATGTTTGTATTTACATCCGTTGTTGACACCCGGGGATAAGAATCAGAGGGTGATCCGGCAGAAAAGGCCGAAATGGCTGGGTACCCGAATGGGGCGGTCGGATAGCTTATGGGGACGTTAGAAGTCCCGCTTGTCCTGGAGAACAACTCAGGGAATCCAGGGATGACACTTGGTGGCTCTTTTTCGTTATTCCAGTCATCCAACATTTCCAACATGCGGAGCCGCAGGATTCTATTTTCCTCCGTAGTTGCGGACTCAGGTGTGAGGACGGCCGAGATTGAACTCTCCTCGGAAACAGGAACTGTCGGCAAAGGAATTTCTGAAGACATTTCTATGCTTCCCCTTGACCTTGTGAAGTAAGTGTGAGCACCGCCTCCTGACTTAACAACAGGTAACTGAACACTCCCTTTCGACCTCGTGAAGTATGAGTGCGAGGCCAGACTTTCACCAAACCAACTGCCTTTTCCAAAAACTTGGAGGAACTCGACGACGAACGAACGGTTAGTTCGAAAAAAATAACAGATAGGCAATCTCACATTGGGGCATGATGCACCTATACAGTTAAGTGGATTCCTACATGTTTACGACGAAAGCATGCGTCATTCCGGCTTCCTTTTTAGGCTTCCCTTTTTATTTTTTATTTTTTATTATATTATTTTTTATTATGTTTTATTTTTCTTTCTTTCTGTTTTCAATTTTTGTGGTTAAAATGTGACCGGATCCGATGAGGATTGCCTACGTACCACGATGCCACGTGAATCAGATCATTACGAAGTTCAAAAACAAATGAGTGTAAAAAGAAGCACACCTTTTATTACTGAAACGATCTATTACAACCAACATTTTTGAAAAAGGAAAAGCAAACTTTGAAAAATAAACATAGACTCAAACAGACTAAAACACCCTGATGCGAAAAGATAGACAGAAGATGTTAAGATACAAACTCGACCTATGAATACATTATGGTTTTGAAAATTGGTGCCCGCGGGGCATCGTTCGGCCTTGCCGCGGTCCTAAGTGTGAGATCCCTTTCAAGTTGTTCCAACTCATGCATGGTCTGCTTGACATAACCCATCACTGCCGAGAGAACGGTAACGCTGGTCATGTTCTCACACCGTAGACATCGTCTGATGATGGCGTGGGCAATGGTCCTGATCCTATCTCTGGTTTGTTTCTTTTCTATGAGCAGGCGTTTTATCTGATCACTGCACATTTTTAAAACCTGAGAATCTTGTATATGCTGATTCTTCAGTTGCCGCACTTCTGTCTTCATTTGGGCCAACAGGTCGTAACAATATCTGCTCTCAAATTGGAAATCCTCGGCCCGTTTAGCTGCTTTAACCTCAAGTGTAGCCATCTCTCTCTTCATTTTAGTAACAGTTTTCTCGTGGTCGCGTTTCAGTTGGTTCAAGTATCGGTGATGCTTATCTATTCTTGTACCCCACTATGCTTTGAGCTCTGCCATGACATTTTCAGACTCTTCTAAACCATCTCGCCATTCCCTGACTTCTCTTTTCAACCCTTTTATCAACTGCTCGTCTGATCGACTTCTGGGCTGTTCATCAAGAGCCAATCTCAATTTCTGGATTTGGGCCTTGAGTTCTTCATTTTCTTGGATCAATCTATTCTTTTCGCTTCGATCCGCAGCGATTTATATGCTGTTATTGAATTTCAGACTGTCAATCTGTAGCTTCAAATCACCGATCTCTGCCCGATACCCCTTTTCTTTTGCTAACCAGTTCCATTGCTCTTGGGACAACTCAACGAAATCTTTGAGATGAGGTCTCTTAACTGGTCTCTCGCAGGACATGTCACCTCTAAACCAAGCGTGATACCTCGGGGCAACTTCCCCTTTTGCCGTATCCATCACACAAGTGTTTGCTGTCAGATGTTGGCACTCACTCCAGATTTGGCAAACTTCCTCTTCGGGGAAATGACCGTCCGGGATGATTTCAATCACTTGGGTACTCAGATCTTCATCTTTCAGTACTACTTGATACCTCCCAAGTTGCCTCAAAACCCGATACGGTGCATAGGGTTGGATGCTTTTAAGTCCCATTAACAGAAAGTGGGGCCTGGTTGCCGGCATGTATATGATTTCCTCAACGGGCAACCATCCGAGCGTCCATTGGATTTGGTTGGCAGTGAGAGTTCGAAAAAATGAGGTCCATGCTGTGACTCCCTCGGGTTGACTGAACCCCTTAATTCTTGTGTAGAATTCTCCAATACAAGTTTTCTCGGGTGAACCGTAACCCAAGAGCGGGGAGCGGTGGCATAAATGATCGGTCATCCACATTTGCAACAGTAGGTTACATCCTTCGAAAAAGTCGCCCCTGGCCCGGCAAGCAGTGAGAGCCCGGAAAATGTCAGCCATAATCATAGGCGCCAGAGTACTTTTATCTTGGGTGAGCAAAGTACTGACGACCCCAGTTACTTTTAGATCGATGTTTCCGTCTTTCCTTGGGAACACTATAAGACCCAAAAAGGCTGTCATAAAAGCTACCAGCCTGTGTTCGTCCCACTTTTGTCGGTTGCCTCTACTACATAGTTTGAAATCCGGCTTATTGAACCCGCCCACGTGGCCGTATCTAGCATATATGAGGTGGAGACTGCAGAAACCTTTGGCAAGATCTGGATGGTGAAATGTTCGGGGTATTTTTAGGAAATCCAAAAACGTGTGTACTGTGACGGCCCTAGGTGTAATCAAGTATTTGAACCTTAACGGAGCTTCATCACCTCCGATGTATCCCACTATTTCTTCCAATGTCGGGGTGAGCTCAAAGTCTGAGAAATGAAACACATTGTGTGTTGAATCCCAGCAAGTGACCAATGATCTGATAATATCACCCCGAGGCTGAACGTCTAGTAAATCCGGGAGATCTTTCAGATATTTCCTTACTTTGTCTTGTCCCTCCTTGCCTAAGTCGTTCCACCATAATCGCAACTCAAAAGAGATCTTGGTCATTATTGAAAAGGGTTCGTTTTGTATTGTGCTCATTCTGCACATTTGTTAGGGTGATTATGCTAATGAAAAGACTTTTATTAGACTCAAAATAAAACTATCTAGATTTTTTTTCAAGATTTTATTTTTTTATTTTTTTATTTTTTCAAAACGACGAACTCGGTTTTCAAACGCGGCCTTTTAGCACTTCGAGAATGAAGACTTTAAGGCTGCGAGGATCAACTGATCAAAAACGGAAGATGACCGAAGATGGCCGTTTATGCAATGTTAGCCTTCCGGCGTCCCGCTTGGGAACATTCGGCTGGTTTTTAAAAAAACGGCATCACCCGACTCTTTATAAAAGTGGCGACATTTTGTCATTTTTTTGGTCGTTTTTCTTTGTTTTTTTTTTGCAAAATGGGAGGTTGGACCCGATGAGAGTTGCCTACGTATCTCACACCCTGTGAGAATCAAACCGGCGTAGTTCGGTCAATCGCGAATAGAGTAAATCGATTAAACCTTTTTTGAATACAATTTTTTAAAGAAAAAGCAAGAATATATTTTTCTGGATTATTATTATTATTATTATTATTATTTTTGAAAAGAGATAAAAGACCAAAGAAAGTACTTGGGAAAGGTTTGGTTTTTGGTGTCCCAAATCACCGGTTTATCTTGAATCCCAAATCGAGGAAATTTTCGACTTTTCCAAATGAAGTCTGCGAATCAGAAATTCTAAGTAAGGAATTCTGTTGACCCGAGGGAAGGTGTTAGGAACCCTCGAATCCCGTGGTTCTAGCACGGTCGCTTGAATTGTTATAATGGCTAAATATCTGATTTAAATACATGTTGTGACTTATGTGCTTTTATTGAATTTAAAACCGCTTTTATTATTATCATTTATTTTTTATAGAATTTGCAACGTCGTAAAAACGCATCTCGAACCACGTCAAAATCAATGCACCCATAGTTGTTAACACATTTCAACTCCGTTGAGATTTGAATTTGGGTCACATAAATGCGCACCCGAATTTAAGAATGTAATTTAATTAAGCCGCGCCTAAAGAGTCTAACGCGTTATTATCTTTGGGGAAGACAGTGAAATTCACTAAACAGTCCCTCCCGAATTCTAAGTATTTATTATGATCAATTATTGAGGGCCCCGCAATTTGCATTTTTATTCGGCGAGGCTCGTCTCATTATTTTAGAAGGGATATCCTAAAGTGACTACATTTCTACTATGTTTGTCTCTAAAAATAGAAGAAAGAAGATACATTCTAATACAATTGCATGCTTTGGCCAAATCCGGATTCCTGTTAATCATCTGATTAATTGTTTACAAAAATGAAGAATGCTATACTTCATAGAACATGCTCCTAATTTGATAAAAATAAAATTACATACAATATTGATGGAACGCTACACTTACTCCAAACAACCTTAAGTTAAATTTAAATTAGCCCCTTTAAACAAGATTAATAAAATTACTTATTAGAGGATGCTACCAATGGTATTCGGAAACTCGTCCTATAAACTGCCTAATGAAGCTGAAATTCAAGAATTTAAAACTGTATCGTATTTGGCAAGATTTAAAAAAAAGCCATCCACCCTACATATTCAAAGCATAACTGGAGAAAGAGTTTGAATTAACAATTATACTAAGCGATTGCACATTCCATAAATTATATAACTATATCATGTATACTACTAAGCAAACCATATTGCAGTTTCTAGACCAAAGTAGTTTCAATTAAGTACAAACTTACTAAGGTGTTCTCTATTGGGCTACAAATTAAAGAGTTACACAATTTGAACGATATTTACAAAGCTGTAAGTAAAGCAACGACTGATTAAATTCCTTTGCATCTTCATTTCATGCTTTCGACTTCTACATCAATGTGAGGTTCAAATGTGTACCTGAATGTTGAATACCAACAGAAGAAAACAGAATGCAGGCGAGTCAGCAACAACAGCAACAAGATATGGTAGCAAGCAAACAACAAATATGGCAGCAATGGCAAACCCAGGCAGGATAGACCAAACAGTAACTCAATGACACAGTACCCAATGTCCAAGTAAAAGAATAAAGCCCAGTTGAGACCCAGGAAACTCTAATGTCATTCCAAGACAGGTAACAAATGGATCCGATACAATGAAAGAAACAGTTGCTGATTTTCAAATACTTCAAAACAAAACCCTTAGCCTGACTGAACCAGTAACAAATTAGAGCTGGTGTCCAAACAGAAAAAGAGAGAGAAAACAGTGTTTTCAGTTTCAATCAAACAAACGAAATTTCTTTTCTATCTTCCCCTGATTTCTGAACTCTCTTTGATTTTCAGAAGTGTCTCTTTCTACTTTCCAGAAATTCTTTTGCTAAGTTTCAGAATTAAACCCTGCACTCTCTAACTGTCCGATTCTCTATTTGTGTCTGTCTGTGTGTGTGTATCTATCTGTGTGTGTATGCCCTGTCTCTATATCTCTCTGTGTATGTGTGTATTTCTGTATTCCCCTCTCTATCTCTGTCTATCTATATCCTAACTAATGGAAGCTCCTCCTCTTTTATAGCCTAGCATCAGGCCATTTACAGTCTGTAAAACCATTCAGATTCCCTCCTCTTTGCTGTTTTTCCACTCAAACACTTAAAAAGTAAAACCCCTCCCATGATATTCCCCTGACAGCCCTTTTAATCATCTTATTAAACTAAACAAAGGTATGGGCAAGCTGAAGATGGCCTGACAACACATGCTGTCAGGTTATTTTAATTTCTAAAAAGGCCCTAATGCACATGCTGTCCACAAGTGCACATGCCATCAATTCAGACTACAGCTATAGACTAATCCTTAATTTTCTGATTCAAATACACCAATTATAAGTAGCTATACTCAATTCCTAATTTGATTCAAACAAAGTTTCAGCAGGAAATAAATCAAATTGTTACCATTCAAACAACTGAAACTAATCGATGACACGTATCGAATCGACTATACTAATTATAACATATACAATCAATAGCCAAGGATCGGAATCGAACAGTATTGAACAAGGGGTTCAGATTGCACTGTCAAAATAAAAATGACCCTGGGAACTAATTAATCCACTAATTTCAATTTCAATTGGTTGTACAGTTTACACATACACACATTATCAGTAAATGAAGAAGGACTCGACCAAATACAGAGGTCCAGGCAAGGTGAACAGAAACAGTCGACAAACAATTCAAAATAAAATCAACTAAACATTTTGGGGCAATGAACAGACATTTAACTACAACAAACACATGAACTGATAAAAAAAAGAAAGCAAAAATACCTTTAAATCTTAAAAAATCAGCAAGCCCTAGCTCGGATTTGAATCAACCTTTTTTGGGGTTGAACGGACTTTAATCGAAGTGTTCTCGACTGAGAACACTTCAATTAAGGTCCATTAGACCCTAATCATCTGGTTCAAACGGACACAGATCGGACTCAGGACTTCTAGGGTTCCTAAGGGCAGATTTGGGATTTATGTTTCCCTGGTTAGATTCGGACCAAACCAAGCCTGGTTTGGTCACGAGGGAGGTCAGGGGAGTGCCTGGTATGAACCTGGGGTGGTTTGGCTTAGTTTGAGGTTTGGCTCGAATCTTCAAATGAAGATTCGAGACGATGGGGGAAGGTTTGAGACCAATGTTTTGCAGATCCGTGTTCAGGGTGTCGAGGTGGTCCTAGGGTGTTAAGGTGGTGGTCACCGGCGTCCTTGCCTCTGGGTTTAATGGTGAGGGGAAAGGGGGCGGCGTTAGGGTTTCGTGGGGTTTGGGGTCTGGTGAAGGAGACGACTCAAGGGAGGGGTGCTTGGATAGGGGGCAGGGTACGATATGGAGGCTTTTATACGGGGTGGATGGTTGGGTCTTGGCCATTAGATCACTCGAGATCAACGGCCTGGATCCAAAGGTTAATCCAAACGGTGTCGTTTGGTTTAGTATTGGGGTCGGGTTGGTCCGGGGTTGAACGGGTCAGGTTCGTATGTGGGTACGGAGGTGTGACGAGGGCCGTTAGATCAGTGTGGTTTGAACGGTTGAGATGGGTTGCCTCCTGAAACGACGTAGTTTTGGTGTCAAACTACGTCGTTTGGAGGCCTGGGAGATGGGTCTGTTGGACCGGTTGCCTTGGGCTACTTTTTGGGCCTCAAATTTTTAAATAGGAAACAAGCCCAATCATGATTTCAGACCAATTTGCACTCTTTTTCTTTTATTTCTCATTTTAAAACACAAAATCTAATTAAACAAAATTAAACCCCATTTATTAACACTTAATACAATTATTACACACATATTAAAATGTTTAAAATAGGTAAAATCACACCAAAGCAACAAATAGGACAAAACACGCATATTTTGTGATTTTCCTTTTAATAACCGGATTATGGTTCAACTACACACGACACATTTTTTGTATTTTGTTTGATAAAAATAAAAATGGACAAGATCACAAATAACTAACAAAAATGCCACGTAAAATCCAAAAATTGTACAGCAAGACCATTTGCTATTATTTTTATTTCTTTTGGAGTGATTGTCGTGTAAACAAAAATCACGTGCTCACAGCTGCCCCTCTTTGTTCGGAAACACGAAGAGTTTTCGTGCAAAGATAAAGTGAGCAGATATGAGCAATTTTTGCCTATTGGAATACTCCGTGTGAAGCACATTTGAAAGATTTGACCGAATCTTTGCTTCGAAGATTTCCTACATATCCTGGGCTAAACAGGAATCAGATCAATGTAGTTCGGGAAGCTTTGGTAGCTGGGACTACCATGGGATTGCAATGCTTGTCATTACTGCTGTTGCTGTTGCCGCTGCTGCTTACCGACTCCCTTATTACAACTAAAGGAAAATTGAAACTGAACTAACTACGTATGCCTGTCAACCGCTAGTTACAAGATTCCTATCTATGATTCTTTTGCAACTTGATCTTGGGTCTCAGCTGATTCTGCTTGTAGACTTCGATCCGAATCTTGATGCTTGCAAGTTGTAGGCGCATGTTTATTTCTGCGACACTGAGTGAGACGGGATTGGTAGAACTCGGGACCTTGATCAAATCTTGGAGCGACCCGCCCTTCGTTTTTCCCAATATCTCGTAACATCTTCTTTTTGTTTTTTCTTCTTTTCTTTATTCTGGGTTGAGACTCATCTCATGGGTCATCTCGATCCGTGCGTCTCGAGGTCAGACCAGCGGGGGAAAACAGACGAACGAAATTTTCTGCCCCAGTTTCACTAGGAAAATTTCGTGAGTTAATTGCCAGGAAGTTTATGGAATTGATGAAGGGATTGGAAAATTTCAGTCTACAAAATGTCAACTCCGGGATTGGAGCCCTAATGTCGCCAAAAGGTAAAATGCTCAGTTCAGGGCTGGAGCCCTAATGATGGCTAACAGAAAAAATGCTCAGTTCAGGGTTGGAGCCCTAATGCTGGCTAAATGGAAAATGTTCAGTTCAGGGTTGGAGCCCTAATGCTGACTAACAAACAATGCTCATTTCAGGGTTGGAGCTCTAATGATGACTAACAGACAATGATCAGTTCAGGGTTGGAGCCCTAATGCTGGCTAAATGGAAAAAGTTCAGTTTAGGGTTGGAGCCCTAATGCTGACTAACAGACAATGCTCAGTTCAGGGTTGGAGCCCTAATGCTGGATAAATGGAACAAGTTCAGTTCAGGGTTGGAGCCCTAATGCTGACAAACAGACAATGCTCAGTTCAGGGTTGGAGCCCTAATGCTGGCTAAATGGAAAAAGTTCAGTTCAGGGTTGGAGCCCTAATGCTGACTAACAGACAATGCTTAGTTCAGGGTTGGAGCCCTAATGCTGGCTAAATGGAAAAAGTTCAGTTCAGGGTTGGAGCCCTAATGCTGACTAAATGGAAAAAATTCAGTTCAGGGTTGGAGCCCTAATGCTGACTAACAGACAATGCTCAGTTCAGGGTTGGAGCCCTAATGCTGGCTAAATGGAAAAAGTTCAGTTCAGGGTTGGAGCCCTAATGCTGACTAACAGACAATGCTCAGTTCAGGGTTGGAGCCCTAATGCTGGCTAAATGGAAAAAGTTCAGTTCAGGGTTGGAGCCCTAATACTGACTAACAGACAATGCTTAGTTTAGGGTTGGAGCCCTAATGCTGGCTAAATGGAAAATGTTCAGTTCAGGGTTGGATTCCTAATGCTGACTAAATGGAAAAAGTTCAGTTCAGGGTTGGAGCCCTAATGCTGACTAATAGACAATGCTCAGTTCAGGGTTGGAGCCCTAATGCTGGCTAAATGGAAAAAGTTCAGTTTAGGGTTGGAGCCTTAATGCTGACTAACAGACAACGCTCAGTTCAGGGTTGGAGCCATAATGCTGGCTAAATGGAAAAGTTCAGTTCAGGGTTGGAGCCCTAATGCTGACTAAATGAAACAAGTTCAGTTCAGGGTTGGAGCCCTAATGCTGACTAAATGGAAAATGTTCAGTTCAGGGTTGGAGCCCTAATGCTGACTACATGGAAAAAGTTCAGTTCAGGGTTGGAGCCCTAATGCAGACTAAATGGAAAAAGTTCAGTGATACTAACTGACCCTTTTTTTTTTGAATTTTCTTGTTTTAGTAAAATGTAAAAGAGAATTTCGTGGAAACTTCCCTTTCGAGTTGATTCCTTATTGCCAAACTGTTTCTTGTACTCATGTACTTTCTTCTTTGGGCGACACCTGCTTCTTGCATGGTTGTCTTGGATCATATATGTTTCAACTTTTCAAACAAAGAACAATTGTTAGCTCGGAAATGGCGTTTGGTTCGGTGACCTTGATTGTTCCAGTTGCTTTGTTGCGTCCTTATTTCTGTTGAGAAATTCTGCCATTGATTGGATTCAAATGGCGAAACCCTTTTAGACTGCTCAGGCTTGCATTTCCAGATTCTGTGATGATTTGCCTTGTAAGGCTTTGGTTTTTCCATCCCGTTTTGCTTGGGGGTTTTCAATGGGGATTTTATTGGGGAGACTCTGTGGGGATTTGCACAAGGGGAAACTCTGTGGGGATTTGTCTGAAGGCGGCTCTGTAGGGATTTTTTACAAAGCGGACTTGCCGAGGATTTGTTGGGGCAGGCTCGCTGGGGAATTTTACAAAGCGGACTTGCTGGGGATTTGTTGGGGCAGACTCTTTGGGGAATTTTTACAAAGGGAGGCTTTGTGGGGATTTGTACAAAGAGAAAACCTGTGGGGATTTTTTTTATATTATTATTATTTTTTTTCGTGAATTTACTAAGAATGCAGTCAACATCATGATCCATCAGGTTTGGACAAACGTACTAACGAAGCGGGGCATTTCCCTTGCGAAACAGAATTCCGTGAAACCAATCCTGCCACCTATCCTTTCCGTTATATCTGGAACTTAAGGTTAAAAAAGAAGGGGATTCAAAGAAAAACAATGAACGGAGAAAGCAAATTTCAGAAAAGAAGTGTCTCTTTCAGGACAAGAAAGACTTATCTGAGGGAAACAATGCTGACTTTAAATGGACATGACATGCTTTTTGGACTGGACGCCTGACCTTCAATGAACTTGCATTTCCTCCCGAACCAAAATGGATCTGCGTTTCCAAACCGGTGGAACTTTGCCGAGACTTCCTGGAGTGGAGTCATCCATTCGGCCAACAGCGCCCTTTGCGGGTTTTCGCTAGTTGACCTCTCTCATTTCCCTCCTTGCTGTCGCTCGATAGCACTCTTTGCGAGTTTTTACTAAACAAGCTCTCTCATTTTGGTTTCTCTACTCCCGTCGCCTCGCGGTGCCCGAAGGTTTTCACCGATGAGACTCTCTCATTTTATTTCTCTCAATTTTAGAGTGTACCGGCCTCCATTCGTGACACTTCTTGGCTTCCCCCTACCTTTGGTAATTGATCCAAAAGGCATGTGCTTGGTAAAGAAAAGTAGATGATACTATGACTTTTAAACCGTTTGGCGCGCCCCGGCTTCAATTTCAGGGTAAATGGGATTTTATTGTTGGTGTGACTGAACCTCAGAGAGAGGTTGCCTACGTATCCTTTCGGAATCAAGTCAGACGTAGTTCAGGCACCGATCAATGTTTTGTTTTGCTTGTTTTTTTTTTTGATTGGTAACCATAGAAATGTAACTGGCTCAAAGGCTTGTAGAGAGAGTTGATAGTGTTTGGGGTAGTGGGAATAAAACCTTCACCATTTCAAATATGTCAGGATCGCTGAGGTGTCACTCAGACATAGTATCTTTTGACTGCATCCGCATTTACTGCTGTTTTGGGATCATTTCCTTCAATATCACCTAGGTACAATGCTCCTCTCGGCAATATCTTCCTGATGATGTGTGGTCCTTTCCAATTTGGAGCAAATTTTCCTTTTGCTTCCTGGTGATGTGGCAGAATGCGGCTCAGTACCAGTTGACCCACTTCGAAATTCCTGGGTCGGACTTTCTTGTTGTAAGCACGAGCCATTCTTCATTGGTACAACTGCCCGTGACAAACCGCGGCCATTCGTTTCTCGTCAATCAGAGTCAACTGCGCCAATCGGGTCTTAACCCACTCGCTGTCTTCGATTTCTGCTTCGACAATGGTTCGAAGCGAAGGAATTTCTACCTCTGTTGGTATTACAGCATCGGTCCCATAAACTAAGAGATAAGGGGTTGCCCCTACTGACGTGCGTACCGTAGTGCGATATCCCAACAATGCAAACGATAACTGTTCATGCCATTGTCGGGAACTCTGGATCATCTTCCTCAAAATCTTCTTGATGTTCTTGTTCGCCGCTTCTACAGCGCCATTGGCCTTGGGCCGGTAAGGAGTGGAATTCCTGTGCGTTATTTTGAACTGCTCACATACATCTCCCATCAAGTGACTATTTAGGTTAGCTGCGTTATCTGTGATGATAGTTGCAGGAATACCGAAACGATAGATAAGATTTGAGTGTACAAAATCCACTACGGCTTTTTTAGTGACCGACTTGAGAGTGACAACCTCTACCCAATTTGTGAAGTAGTCGATGACAACCAGTATAAATCTATGTCCATTTGAGGCTTTCGGATCGATCGGACCAATGACGTCCATGCCCCAGGCAACAAATGGCCAAGGTGCAGACATGGGATGCAATTCCGTGGGAGGTGCATGAATCAAATCACCGTGCACCTAACACTGATGACACTTCCGAACGAAGCTAAAGCAGTCCTTTTCCATGGTTATCCAGTAATAACCTGCTCGAAGGATTTTCTTTGCTAAAACATACCCGTTCATGTGAGGTCCGCACACTCCTGCGTGTACTTCGTGCATGATCCTTCTTGCCTCCTTGGCGTCAACACATCTTAGTAGATTGAGGTCCGGGGTCCTCTTATACAACAACTCACCGCTCAAAAAGAAACCACTTGCATGCCGCCTAATGGTTCTTTTTTGATCTCCAGTAGCATGCTCGGGGTATTCTTGTGTCTTCAAGAACCTCTTGATATCATGGTACTATGGCTGTATGCACGATACTTCCTCGATTACGTTACAGTAACCGTGTCTCTCCCTGATTTGGATTTCTAAGGGATCGACATGGGCGTTACCTGGGTAGGGTAGCATCGAAGCCAAGGTAGCAAGTGCATCTGCTAGTTCATTGTGACATCGCGGGATATACCTGAACTCTATTGATTTGAAACGCTTGCCGAGGTCCTCCACGTGCTGTCGGTAAGGGATAAGCTTGACATCCCGAGTTTCCCATTCACCTTGGGCTTGCCGGATAATCAGGTCAGAATCTCCCATAATCAGTAAGTCTTCGACATCCTGATCGATCGCCATATGCATGCCCATGATGTAGGCTTCATACTCAACTGTATTGTTCGTGCAAAAGAAACGCAGTCTATCTGTGGCGGGATAATGCTGACCAGAGGGCGAGATCAAAATCGCCCCGATTCCTACACCTTTGGCGTTTACGGCTCCATCAAAGAACATCTTCCAAACATGAGTGTTCTCCGAAACCACTTCTACGGTGTTTATTTCTTCATCTGGAAAATAGGTACTCAATGGCTGGTATTCCTCATCGACTAGATTTTCGGCCATATGATCTGCTAACGCCCGGGCTTTCATTGCCGTGCGGGTGACATAGACTATGTCGAATTCAGTGAGCAAGATTTGCCACTTGGCTAGTCTTCCAGTAGGCATTGGTTTCTAAAATATATACTTCAAAGGATCCAGCCTGCTTATGAGGAAAGTAGTGTGAGCTTGGAGATAATGTCTCAGCTTTTGAGCAACCCATGTCAGAGCACAACATGTTCTTTCCAGCAGAGTGTACTTGGCCTCGTAGCCGGTGAATTTCTTGCTCAAGTAGTAGATTGCTTGCTCCTTCTTTCCGGTTACGTCATGTTGCCCGAGGACGCAGCCAAAAGAACTTTCCAAAACTGTCAGATACAGGAATAGGGGTCTCTCTGGCTCTGGCGGGACCAAAACTGGGGGATTTGAAAGATATTCTTTAATTTTGTCAAAAGCTTCTTGACATTCAGCCGTCCATTTGATCGTCGCGTCTTTCCTCAATAGCTTGAATATGGGCTCACACGTGCTTGTCAGCTGGGCGATGAATCGACTGATATAGTTTAACCTGCCCAATAAACTAATCACGTCTTTCTTCGTTTTTGGGGGAGGTAGATCCCTGATAGATTTTATCTTTGTTGGATCTAATTCGATGCCTCTCCTGCTTACCATGAAGCCCAAAAGCTTTCCCTATGGGACTCCGAAAGCGCATTTGGCTGGGTTCAACTTCAAATCGCACTTCCTCATTCTCTTGAAGAACTTCCTCAAGTCTTGGATGTGATTATCCTGTGTCCTGGACTTGACTATCACATCGTCCACGTACACCTCTATTTCTTGATGCATCATGTCATGAAAAATGGCAGTCATGGCCCTCATGTAAGTTGCCCCAGCATTCTTCAGACCAAATGGCATAACCCGATAATAGTAAGTGCCCCAAGGCGTGGTGAAGGCAGTCTTCTCGACGTCTTCTTCATCCATCAATACCTGATGATACCCAGCATAACAATCTACGAAAGACTGGATCTCATGTTTGGCACAATTATCAACAAGGATATGGATGTTGGGCAATGGGAAATTATCTTTGGGACTCGCTCTATTCAAATCTCAGTAATCTACGCATACCCGAGTCTTCCCATCTTTTTTCGGCACTGAAACTACATTTGCTAACCATGTGGTATACTGGACTACCCGAATCACTCCCGTTTTCAGCTGCTTGGTGATCTCTTCTTTAATTATGTCACTGACCTCAGTTTTGAACTTTCTTTGCTTTTGTTGAACTGGAGGACAATCAGGGTGAATTGGCAATTTATGAACCACTATATCAACACCTAGTCCTGGCATGTCATCGTATGACCAAGCAAACACATCTTTAAATTCAAAAAGGAGTTGAATTATCGCATCTCGCGTTTTCTCGTCCGTGTGAATGCTTATTTTGGTCTCTCGGATTTCTTCAGGAGTTTCTAAATTAACCGGTTCGGTGTCATTCAGATTTGGCTTAGGTTTATTCTCAAAGTGTTCCAATTCTCGGTTTATTTCCCTAAAAGACTCTTCTTCATCATATTTTGGTTCTGGGTTCATTATTTCACAATTAAATAGCTCGTTGTGATCTGGGCGTGAAGTCTGCAAGCATGTTATATTTAAAGCCGCATTATTATAACTAAAAGAAAAGATAAAGAAAAAATAACAAAAATCAGAACAAAGGGAAAAATGAGAAAACAATGATGATTTTTTTTTATTTTCTTGGAATTTTGAAGACAACAATGTTTACAACTCAGGAATTCAAAACAACAATTGAAGGGAAGAAAACATCCAAGTTATATCCTGGAGATAACTTGTGATGTAGGAAAGGTGGCAGGACAGGTCTACCCGGACTTCTGCCTAGTCGGGAATGGTGTGGCCTCCCAGTTTCGAAGTTTGGCGTTTGGTCCCATATATAGCATCTCGGCGGTGCTGGTGCCTTCTCATGGTTGAACCATGTGAGTCTCGTAGAGCATTTCTCTCATTGCCCCACATATCTCCTCGATTTCCTCAACTGTGAAAACCTCATCGTCTTCTTCTTCAGTGTATCTTGGTCCGACGAAAGTTTCATATAAATCCGGCAGTGGCCGGGGCAGTTTACACCCCCCATTCTTCTTTTTCTTTGCCCACTCTTCATCTTCTGGAGTTGGTTGAAAACCTATCCCAAAAAGTTTCTTGGCTGAAGGCAAGGTGATGGGTTCCGTTATTCCTTGTAATGTTCGTCCGAGCCCTTTCCCTGTCCTGAATCCGTGCCGGATCATCTCCTTAGCCACCATGATCGAGGCGTTAGACAAGAAGGGTTGGGGGCAAGGTCTTCCCTCTTCATACTGCTCTGCTAACACAACTTCGAAAGCCTGATAGACCGTGGGCTCACTCCCTTCCCTTGGTTCAAGATATAGGATGGATGGGTCCCGATAAATAGCCTGCTCATATTCTCCGTGGACCACAATTTCCCGGTCTTCGTACTCAAACTTCACCATTACAGCTCCTGCTGCATGAATCCAAGGTCTGCCGAGGAGAAAATTGTAGGACGTATCCATGTCAAGCACCTAGAAAGTTATTTCAAACTCCACTGGTCCTATGGTCAACACCAAGTCTATTTCCCCAAGGGTGTCTCTCTTGATGCCGTCAAAAGCCCTTACGCTGACATTATTGGGGCGGATTCTTCCGGTCCCAATTTCCATTCTCTGTAGCGTGGAGAGCGGACAAATGTCAACGCCTGAACCTCCATCCAACATTACCCGCTTGACGTAGTAGTCTTCGCATTTAACTGTTAGATGCAAGGCTTTGTTGTGTGCCGCTCCCTCTGGGGGTAAATCGTTCTTGCTGAAAGAGACCTGGTTAACGGCAAAGAACCTCTCCGTCATCCATTCCAGTTGTTCAACTCAGGTTTCAACTGGTACGTATGCTTCGTTCAGGGCCTTGAGTAAGATCTTTTGATGTTCGGTTGACCTCATCAGCAGAGATAGCATGAACACTTGCTCAGGGTACTTGCGTAGTTGATCTACCACTTCGTAGTCTGGCATTTTCATCTGTTGGAAGAAAACTTCCGCTTCTTCAACGCTTACAGGCTTATTTGGTGGGAAGCGTCTCCGTGTGGCGTTGTTTAGCTCTTGGGTGTTCGAATACCTTCCAATGAAAGTATTTTTCGGAAGTTCTCCCGTGACTTCTCTACCTTTGTATGTAACAAACGTCCTCTGATAGTTCCATGGTACTGTGGACGGGTTTGCCATCGGCTTTTGTGGCACGCATCCGATAACCACTGGCTCATTCAGTCGAGGTGGTTGAATTGTCCCCCGGACCACATAGGCCCCTTTTGGTACGTACATAGGTTTTGCCCTTTTGACTTCAAAACTCTGTGGTTTCTCTGCTCGACCTCGTGGGACGTAAAGAACTTCATTCCTTACGGGCACCATCATTTTCTCCACCTTCTCTTTGGTGTCTCCCTTGATAGTACTGACCTTCTTTTCCCCTTTCTCTAGCTCTGGGGTGGTTTTGGGCTTTTTTCCTGCGTCGACGATGGCGATTATGGCTTTTAAAGCAGGATCAAATTCTTTGTCTTCGCAGATCATTCCAATTAGCGGCCCGTCGTTGTGAGCTGGCAACGGATTGTTGGTCACGTTTGGGACCTCCTCGTCCCTTAGCACTATTTTCCCCTACTCTATTAAATTCTCGACCACTCTTCTCAAAGCCCAGCAGTCGTTTGTATCGTGCCCTTCTGCTCCTGAATGATAGGCGCACCTAACACCGGCTTTGTAAGAAGGTGATGCCGGATTGTGCCTTGTTTGAGGGACTGACTGCAGGAAACCCAACTGGACTAGCTTCGGGAACAAAGTAGAGTATGGTTCACCGATGGGCGTGAATGTCCGTCTTCTGGGTAGTTCCTAAGGGCGGAAGTTATTTTGAGGAGGTTGGGGATTATAGTGGTTGCGGTAGGGAGGCTGATTTCTAGGAGGTGGATCTTGGCCTCGATTGGCTTGCTGCGGCGGATGGACATAAGGCTGGGTGTTCATGACCATGTAGGGTTGAGGAGCATATGCCACATTTGGGCGGGGGTAGTAGTGTTGTGGGGTCCTTTCTGGAAAATGGGGTCTGGGATTACGGTATTCCCTTGCTTCTGATGCTGCCATGGCCATTTCTTCCTTTTTCTTTCCTCTTGCCATTCCTCCGGACCCGCTCTGAACGACTTGGGAGGTTGCCCTTATGGCTGCCTGACTTAAGATTCTACCCGTTTTCAAGCCATTCTCCACCATCTCCCCGATCTTGATTGCTTCCGCAAAAGGCTTTCCCATAGCTGACATCATGTTCTGGAAATAGTCCGAATCTTGAGCCTGGAGAAATGTAGTGACCATTTCTATCTCGTCCATGGGAGGTTTTACCCTCGATGCCTGCTCGCGCCACTTAATAGCATATTCTCTGAAACTTTCTGAAGGTTTCTTCTTCAAGTTGGACAAAGAATTTCGGTTTGGTGCTATGTCGATGTTATACTGGAATTGTCTCAAGAAATCTCTGGTGAGATCATCCCATATATGACATCGGGATATTTCCTGGTCCATATACCATTTTGAGGCTATTCCTACCAGACTTTCCCCAAAATATGCCATTAGCAATTCCTCTTTTCCGCCGGCTCCCCGCAATTGGTTGCAATATTTCTTGAGGTGAGCAATGAGGTCACCGTGCCCATCGTACTTCTCAAACTTTGGGGTCTTGAAACCCACTGGTAGGTGCACGTGAGGGAACATGCATAGATCGGTATAGGAGACGCTCTTCTGTCCGCTCAAACCTTGCATGTTCTTCAAACTCTGCTCAAGGCTTCTCATTCTTTTGGCCATCTCATCTTGTTCAGCAATTTTGGGGTTCTGATCCTGCCCAGGTGCAAATCACACTGAGGCTGTGGAGGATGAGTGCTGGTGGCGAACCGAGTTAGTTCCATTGAGAAGGATGGTGCTTGGAATGTAAACGAGGATGAGTCAAAATTTGGCTTGTGTGTAGCAGGTTGTGCCGTGATTGGGCAGGGAGGTGCAGTAAAGATGTTTGTATTTACATCCGTTGTTGACACCCGGGGATAAGAATCAGAGGGTGATCCGGCAGAAAAGGCCGAAATGGCTGGGTACCCGAATGGGGCGGTCGGATAGCTTATGGGGTCGTTAGAAGTCCCGCTTGTCCTGGAGAACAACTCAGGGAATCCAGGGATGACACTTGGTGGCTCTTTTCCGTTATTCCAGTCATCCAACATTTCCAACATGCGGAGCCGCAGGATTCTATTTTCCTCCGCAGTTGCGGACTCAGGTGTGAGGACGGCCGAGATCGAACTCTCCTCGGAAACAGGAACTGTCGGTAAAGGAATTTCTGAAGACATTTCTATGCTTCCCCTTGACCTTGTGATGTAAGTGTGAGCACCACCTCCTGACTTAACAACAGGTAACTGAACACTCCCTTTCGACCTCGTGAAGTATGAGTGCAAGGCCAGACTTTCACCAAACCAACCGCCTTTTCCAAAAACTTGGAGGAACTCAACGACGAACGAACGGTTAGTTCGAAACAAATAACAGATAGGCAATCTCACATTGGGGCATGATGCACCTATACAATTAAGTGGATTCCTACATGTTTGCGACGAAAGCATGCGTCATTCCGGCTTCCTTTTTAGGCTTCCCTTTTTATTTTTTTATTTTTTATTATATTATTTTTTATTATGTTTTATTTTTCTTTCTTTCTGTTTTCAATTTTTGTGGTTAAAATGTGACCGGATCCGATGAGGATTGCCTACGTACCACGATGCCACGTGAATCAGATCATTACGTAGTTCAAAAACAAATGAGTGTAAAAAGAAGCACACCTTTTATTACTGAAACGATCTATTACAACCAACATTTTTGAAAAAGGAAAAGCAAACTTTGAAAAATAAACATAGACTCAAACAGACTAAAACACCCTGATGCGAAAAGATAGACAGAAGATGTTAAGATACAGACTCGACCTATGAATACATTATGGTTTTGAAAATTGGTGCCCGCGGGGCATCGTTCGACCTTGCCGCGGTCCTAAGTGTGAGATCCCTTTCAAGTTGTTCCAACTCATGCATGGTCTGCTTGACATAACCCATCACTGCCGAGAGAACGGTAACGCTGGTCATGTTCTCACACCGTAGACATCGTCTGATGATGGCGTGGGCAATGATCCTGATCCTATCTCTGGTTTGTTTCTTTTCTATGAGCAGGCGTTTTATCTGATCACTGCACATTTTTAAAACCTGAGAATCTTGTATATGCTGATTCTTCAGTTGCCGCACTTCTGTCTTCATTTGGGCCAACAGGTCGTAACAATATCTGCTCTCAAATTGGAAATCCTCGGCCCGTTTAGCTGCTTTAACCTCAAGTGTAGCCATCTCTCTCTTCATTTTAGTAATAGTTTTCTCGTGGTCGAGTTTCAGTTGGTTCAAGTATCGGCGATGCTTATCTATTCTTGTACCCCACTATGCTTTGAGCTCTGCTATGACATTTTCAGACTCTTCTAAACCATCTCGCCATTCCCTGACTTCTCTTTTCAACCCTTTTATCAACTGCTCGTCTGATCGACTTCTGGGCTGTTCATCAAGAGCCAATCTCAATTTCTGGATTTGGGCCTTGAGTTCTTCATTTTCTTGGATCAATCTATTCTTTTCGCTTCGATCCGCAGCGATTTATATGCTGTTATTGAATTTCAGACTGTCAATCTGTAGCTTCAAATCACCGATCTCTGCCCGATACCCCTTTTCTTTTGCTAACCAGTTCCATTGCTCTTGGGACAACTCAACGAAATCTTTGAGATGAGGTCTCTTAACTGGTCTCTCGCAGGACATGTCACCTCTAAACCAAGCGTGATACCTCGGGGCAACTTCCCCTTTTGCCGTATCCATCACACAAGTGTTTGCTGTCAGATGTTGGCACTCACTCCAGATTTGGCAAACTTCCTCTTCGGGGAAATGACCGTCCAGGCTGATTTCAATCACTTGGGTACTCAGATCTTCATCTTTCGGTACTACTTGATACCTCCCAAGTTGCCTCAAAACCCGATACGGTGCATAGGGTTGGATGCTTTTAAGTCCCATTAATAGAAAGTGGGGCCTGGTTGCCGGCATGTATATGATTTCCTCAACGGGCAACCATCCGAGCGTCCATTGGATTTGGTTGGCAGTGAGAGTTCGAAAAAATGAGGTCCATGCTGTGACTCCCTCGGGTAGACTGAACCCCTTAATTCTTGTGTAGAATTCTCCAATACAAGTTTTCTCGGGTGAACCGTAACCCAAGAGCGGGGAGCGGTGGCATAAATGATCGGTCATCCACATTTGCAACAGTAGGTTACATCCTTTGAAAAAGTCGCCCCTGGCCCTGCAAGCAGTGAGAGCCCGGAAAATGTCAGCCATAATCATAGGCGCCAGAGTACTTTTATCTTGGGTGAGCAAAGTACTGACGACCCCAGTTACTTTTAGATCGATGTTTCCGTCTTTCCTTGAGAACACTATAAGACCCAAAAAGGCTGTCATAAAAGCTACCAGCCTGTGTTCGTCCCACTTTTGTCGGTTGCCTCTACTACATAGTTTGAAATCCGGCTTATTGAACCCACCCACGTGGCCGTATCTGGCATATATGAGGTGGAGACTGCAGAAACCTTTGGCAAGATCTGGATGGTAAAATATTCGGGGTATTTTTGGGAAATCCAGAAATCGGTGTACCGTGACGGCCCTAGGTGCAATCAAGTATTTGAACCTTAACGGAGCTTCATCACCTCCGATGTATCCCACTATTTCTTCCAATGTCGGGGTGATCTCAAAGTCTGAGAAATGAAACACATTGTCTGTTGAATCCCAGCAAGTGACCAATGATCTGATAATATCACCCCGAGGCTGAACGTCTAGTAAATCCAGGAGATCTTTCAGATATTTCCTTACTTTGTCTTGTCCCTCCTTGCCTAAGTCGTTCCACCATAATCGCAACTCAAAAGGGATCTTGGTCATTATTGAAAAGGGTTCGTTTTGTATTGTGCTCATCCTGCACATTTGTTAGGGTGATTATGCTAATGAAAAGACTTTTATTAGACTCAAAATAAAACTATCTAGATTTTTTTTCAAGATTTTATTTTTATTTTTTTTATTTCTTTTTTTTTAAAACGACGAACTCGGTTTTCAAACGCGGCCTTTTAGCACTTCGAGAATGAAGACTTTAAGGCTGCGAGGATCAACTGATCAAAAATGATGACCGAAGATGGACGTTTATGCAATGTTAGCCTTCCGGAGTCCCGCTTGGGAACATTCGGCTGGTTTTTACAAAAATGGCATCACCCGACTCTTTATAAAAGTGGCGACATTTTGTCATTTTTTTGGTCGTTTTTCTTTGTTTGTTTTTTTTTGCAAAATGGGAGGTTGGACCCGATGAGAGTTGCCTACGTATTTCACACTCTGTGAGAATCAAACCGGCGTAGTTCGGTCAATCGTGAATAGAGTAAATCGATTAAACCTTTTTTGAATACAATTTTTTAAAGAAAAAGCAAGAATATATTTTTCTGGATTATTATTATTATTATTATTATTATTATTAATTCGAAATGAGATTATTTATTCAATTCAGAGTCGCCACTTGGGAAAGGTTTGGTTTTTGGTGTCCCAAGTCACCGGTTTATCTTGAATCCCAAATCGAGGAAATTTTCGACTTTTCCAAATGAAGTCTGCGAACCAAAAATTCTAAGTAAGGAATTCTGTTGACCCGAGGGAAGGTGTTAGGCACCCTCGAATCCCGTGGTTCTAGCACGGTCGCTTGAATTGTTATAATGGCTAAATATCTGATTTAAATACATGTTGTGACTTATGTACTTTTATTGAATTTAAAACCGCTTTTGTTATTATCATTTATTTTTTATAGAATTTGCAACGTCGTAAAAACGCATCTCGAACCACGTCACAATCAATGCACCCGTAGTTGTTAACACATTTCGACTCCGTTGAGATTTGAATTTGGGTCACATAAATGCGCACCCGAATTTAAGAATGTAATTTAATTAAGCTGCGCCTAAAGAGTCTAACGCGTTATTATCTTTGGGGAAGACAGTGAAATTCACTAAACAGTCCCTCCCGAATTCTAAGTATTTGTTATGATCAATTATTGAGGGCCCCGCAATTTGCATTTTTATTCGGCGAGGCTCGTCTCATTATTTTAGAAGGGATATCCTAAAGTGACTACATTTCTACTATGTTTGTCTCTAAAAATAGAAGAAAGAAGATACATGCTAATTCAATTGCATGCTTTGGCCAAATCCGGATTCCTGTTAATCATCTGATTAATTGTTTACAAAAATGAAGAATGCTATACTTCATAGAACATGCTCCTAATTTGATAAAAAGAAAATTACATACAATATTGATGGAACGCTACACTTACTCCAAACAACCTTAAGTTAAATTTAAATTAGCCACTTTAAACAAGATTAATAGAATTACTTATTAGAGGATGCTACCAATGGTATTCGGAAACTCGTCCTATAAACTGCCTAATGAAGCTGAAATTCAAGAATTTAAAACTGTATCGTATTTGGCAAGATTTAAAAAAAAGCCATCCACCCTACATATTCAAAGCATAACTGGAGAAAGAGTTTGAATTAACAATTATACTAAGCGATTGCACATTCCATAAATTATATAACTATATCATGTATACTACTAAGCAAACCATATTGCAGTTTCTAGACCAAAGTAGTTTCAATTAAGTACAAACTTACTAAGGTGTTCTCTATTGGGCTACAAATTAAAGAGTTACACAATTTGAACGATATTTACAAAGCTGTAAGTAAAGCAACGACTGATTAAATTCCTTTGCATCTTCATTTCATGCTTTCGACTTATACATCAATGTGAGGTTCAAATGTGTACCTGAATGTTGAATACCAACAGAAGAAAACAGAATGCAGGCGAGTCAGCAAC